>NW_028154568.1:2500-132931 GCF_965231275.1 Zosterops lateralis
CTAACCCTAACCCTAACCCTAACCCTAACCCTACCCTAACCCTAACCCTAACCCTAACCCTAACCCTAACCCTAACCCTAACCCTACCCTAACCCTAACCCTAACCCTAACCCTAACCCTAACCCTAACCCTAACCCTAACCATAACCCTAACCCTAACCCTAACCCTAACCCTAACCCCTAACCCTAACCCTAACCCTAACCCTAACCCTAACCCTAACCCTAACCCTAACCCTAACCCTAACCCTAACCCTAACCCTAACCCTAACCCTAACCCTAACCCTAACCCTAACCCTAACCCTAACCCTAACCCTAACCCTAACCCTAACCCTAACCCTAACCCTAACCCTAACCCTAACCCTAACCCAACCTAACCCTAACCCTAACCCTAACCCTAACCCTAACCCTAACCCTAACCCTAACCCTAACCCTAACCCTAACCCTAACCCTAACCCCTAACCCTAACCCTACCCTAACCCCTAACCCTACCCTAACCCTAACCCTAACCCTAACCCTAACCCTAACCCTAACCCGAACCCCTAACCCTAACCCTAACCCTAACCCTACCCTAACCCCTAACCCTAACCCTAACCCTAACCCTAACCCTAACCCTAACCCTAACCCTAACCCTAACCCTAACCCTAACCCTAACCCTAACCCTAACCCTAACCCTAACCCTAACCCTAACCCTAACCCTAACCCTAACCCTAACCCTAACCCTAACCCTAACCTACCCTAACCCTAACCCTAACCCTAACCCTAACCCTAACCCTAACCCTAACCCTAACCCTAACCCTAACCCTAACCCTAACCCTAACCCTAACCCTAACCCTAACCCTAACCCTAACCCTAACCCTAACCCTAACCCTAACCCTAACCCTAACCCTAACCCTAACCCTAACCCTAACCCTAACCCTAACCCTAACCCTAACCCTAACCCTAACCCTAACCCTAACCCTAACCCTAACCCTAACCCTAACCCTAACCCTAACCCTAACCCTAACCCTAACCCTAACCCTAACCCTAACCCTAACCCTAACCCTAACCCTAACCCTAACCCTAACCCTAACCCTAACCCTAACCCTAACCCTAACCCTAACCCTAACCCTAACCCTAACCCTAACCCTAACCCTAACCCTAACCCTAACCCTAACCCTAACCCTAACCCTAACCCTAACCCTAACCCTAACCCTAACCCTAACCCTAACCCTAACCCTAACCCTAACCCTAACCCTAACCCTAACCCTAACCCTAACCCCTAACCCTAACCCCTAACCCTAACCCTAACCCTAACCTAACCCTAACCCCTAACCCTAACCCTAACCCTAACCCTAACCCTAACCCCCTAACCCTAACCCTAACCCCCTAACCCTAACCCCCTAACCCTAACCCCCTAACCCTAACCCTAACCCCCTAACCCTAACCCTAACCCCCTAACCCTAACCCCCTAACCCTAACCCCCTAACCCTAACCCCCTAACCCTAACCCGCTGCCCTAACCCTAACCCGCTGCCCTAACCCGCTGCCCTAACCCTAACCCGCTGCCCTAACCCTAACCCGCTGCCCTAACCCGCTGCCCTAACCCTAACCCGCTGCCCTAGCATAATTAATTAGTATAATAATAATTATTTTATATTATATATTTTATATATATTTATTTATATATACATATTTATTATAAATATAATAATTATATTTATAAATATATTTTTAAATTATAGTATATATTATATTATATTATGAATATATTTAATATATTTTTATTATAAATAAATATATTTCATATATATTAAATTAGGTTATAAATATATTTAATATATTTAAATTTATATAAATATGTATGTATATTTATGTAAATATATATATTTTATATATATTATATAATAATTAATAGTATAATAATTACTAATATATAATTAGTAATTAGCATAAATAATTACTATAATTAATACAATTATAGATTATAATTAAACCCTAATTGTATAATTGATTGGATTAGCTGCATAATTAATTGAGTAATTTGCATATGTGTGGGTAAGTAATTAGGTCATTTATGTAATTGGGGTAATTAATTATGCAGTTGGCTAATTGGGTCATTAGTACTCCAGGTGGGAGGGGGTGGGGGGTGTTGTGATTAGCCAATTATCTATAGTCAGCTACTCTCACCTGGAGGACTGATTAGGGGGTGTGGTATGTGTATGCGGGGGGGGGGGGGGGGGGGTGGGCGGGCCTATAGAGTATGTATACTCTGTATATAGGGGCAGTATAGGGTGGGCATACCCCCTATATATAGGGTATATATAAACAAAAAAAGAGTAAAAATAATAAGTCTGGTGCAGTGGTAGGAATTTTCATGCAGCCAGGGAGTAAATATTATTATTTATTTAAAGTTTTTTTTTAATATTTATTCCCTGGCCGCATGAAAATTCCTACCACTGCACCAGAGTTAGAAATAAAGTTAAACTTTATTTCTAACTTTAAATTACAAAGGAAGAAATACAGAGAAAGAGAGAAAAACAAAGTGAGAGAAAGAGAGAAACAGAGAAAAACAAAGTGAGAGAAAGAGAGAAACAGAGAAAAACAAAGTGAGAGAAAGAGAGAAAAACAAAGTGAAAGAGAGAAACAGAAAAACAAAGTGAGAGAAAGAGAGAAACAGAGAAACAAAGTGAGAGAAAGAGAGAAACAGAAAAACAAAGTGAGAGAAAGAGAGAAACAGAAAAACAAAGTGAGAGAAAGAGAGAAAAACAAAGTGAAAGAGAGAGAAACAAAACAAAGTGAGAGACAAAAACAGACAGAAACAAAGCAAAAGAGAAAGCAACAGAGAAACAGAGTGAGAGAGCGAAAGAGTCAGAGCGAAAAAATCAGAGCAAAAGAGAGAAACAGTTGTTAGAGTGAAAATAAAAGAGAAACAGCATTAGCGTGAAACTAAGACAGAGTGAGCGTGAGAGAGAAACAGAGAAACAGACTGAGAGACTGAGAAAGAAAGAGAAACAGACTTAGACACAAACGGAGTTACAAGGAAACACAGGGAAAGAGAAACAGAGCTAGAGAGAAACACAGAATGAAAGCAAAAGAGAAGCATCTAGAAATAGAACAGAGGAAAATAAAGAGTTAAGAGAGAAAGAAGCAGAGTGAGAGAGAAAAGGAAATAGCATGAAGATAGAGAGAGGAAAATAAATAGACTTACCTGGAAGTAGGGAAATAGAGTGAAGGAAAGCAAGAAATACAGTGAGAGAAAATGACTCAATGACACCAAATAAAGACAGGAGCCAAAAGGGGGGCAGAGGGGGCAGGGGGGAATCTTTATTAGGGTGGATTCAACTTTTATTGAATGAACATTTTTATTTACACATCAGCAAAACACATGGAAACAACACCTACAAATACACGTACAGATACAACCCATAGACACGCTGATAAAAGTACACCTCCGTACAGAGCGATACATAGAAACAGCAGCAAATGCAAATACAGAACAATACAGGGAACCGCAAGCCAAATACATATTGAGACAATAGAACAGTTTTTCTACTTCTGAAACATCCATTATATCTCATTTTATTGGTACAGGAAATGCAAAACAAAAGCAGCACACATAAAATAGAACGGTCATCCACCACACGCACCTCCTTCAGCTTATACACAAACCCACCCTCGCTCCCACCTCAAAGCACCTCCCAACAACCCCCAATCATCGACACACACTCGCAGCACTCCTCGGGAACGTGGTTCCCGGGAGCCGCAACACAAACCGGCCTGCCTGACGAAAACCCCGGTCCCTAGGCCGTCGGCACCCAAACTTTGGCGATGAACATCGCCTCGCAGACCGGCCGGGACCGAGGAAAAAAAAACCCAGCCGGGGGGGAAAATTAAAAAAAAACCCCCCCAGCTGGGGATTTTTTATTCTAAATTTAAAATGTGTTGAAAAACCTGAAAGGCAAAAGTCATACACACAAGGTTAGAACCAGTCAACACATGCACCTCCTTCATCTTACACACAAACCCACCCGTGCTCTCACCTCAAAGAACCTCCCAGTCATCAACACACACTCGCAGCACTCCTCGGGAACGTGGTTCCCGGGAGCCTCGACACAAACCGGCCTGCCTGACAAAAACCCCGGTCCCTAGGCCGTCGGCACCCAAACTTTGGCGATGAACATCGCCTCGCAGACCGGCCGGGACCGAGGAAAAAAAAAACCCAGCCGGGGGGAAAATTAAAAAAACCCCCCCAGCTGGGGATTTTTTATTCTAAATTTAAAATGTGTTGAAAAACCTGAAAGGCAAAAGTCACGCACACAAGGTTAGAACCAGTCAAACCAGTCAGCACACACACATACACACACACAGAGGCAAACACAAGCAGACACAGACAACTCTCATACACACACAGTCACTCTTCAGCACACATGGTAGATTCCAGGAAACTTGTAGCATCAGCAACCACAGAGATGCTAATCCTCCTCAGGGACCTGGAAGACAACAAGAGGTGGTCAACAAGGGCTTATCTGACAGCAAGTTATCCCCACTCCAGGCCCATATCTCCTATGCCCAAAACTCCACAGAAAAGAGGTGAACTGTGAAGTTTTACAACTGTTCTACCTCACTAAGACTATGTGCCAGGGCAGGGCAGCTCATACATAAGTGGCATAAGATAGCTTGATACAACATAGTCACATACAATAGGATACAGCATAAGCCAGCATAGTCACATACAATAGGATACAGCATAAGCCAGCATAGTATGATACAATATAGTCACATACAATAGGATAAAGCATAAGCCAGCATAGTCACATACAATAGGATACAGCATAAACCAGCATAGTATGATACAATATAGTCACATACAATAGGATAAAGCATAAGCCAGCATAGTCACATACAATACAATACAGCATAGTCACATACAATAGGATACAGCATAAGCCAGCATAGTATGATACAGCATAGTCACATGCAGTACAATACAACATAAACCAGCATAGTCACATACAACATATTCAGATACAATGTAGGCACATACAATATAAACCAACATACTGAGATACAATAGACTCAGATACAATGTAGGCGCATACAATATAAGCCGACACTGAGAGACACAATATTGGCACATTCAACGTTGGCACATACGACGTGAGCCGAGAGAGGTAGAATACAAGTGCTGACTTCATATGACTCTGGAAGATACTGCAGGCACGTGAGGGGAATCTAATACTCTCCCGATAAAAGTCCAAGAGAATGGCATCTGAAAAGGCAGCACTACCAAAGCTGAGAATGAAAATGGATGAGAACGCTCGAGTGTCCATGTGCTGGCCTCAAAAAGTCAAAATGTAACGAGGCCGGAATAAGGATGATCCGGGAAAGTATGTGAGGAGAGTACGGCCAACATGGGCCAGAAGGATGCAGATAAAGCATCTGGATGTAACAAAGGCCTATCACACAGAAGACGAGGGACAAACAACACAATGCAGACACAGACAACACAGCAGATACAACTTGAAACTGCCAGGCAGCTTCACCTTATGGACCCAAGACTCCTAGCACAAGATGAGCCACAGGCTGATGATGCCAAAGGAAAAAAAGCTTTAAGGCAATAGCACGTGATGAAACAGAACTCCTTACAAGAACTAGTGCCTAAGTTGTTAATACGATGCTCGAGAAGCTGGGTAGGCCGAGAGAAGTAAGCGATGACTGCCGGGGGACCGTGGCGATAGCTCTGGACCCGAAGGCAAGCTCCTCGTGTGAAAACGTCCACGAGGATGTTGAGACTCGAAGATGGATGACGGCGCAAAACACGCGAGGACGCGGAACTGCCCTGCCCGGCAAAGCCTCCGGTGAGGCCGAGGTGAAACCCTCTCCCGTTACTTCCGAGGGGCCCGTCCCACTAGGGCCCTCTCCTCTAAGCTGACTTTGAATTGCCTCCTTTTGCAAAGCTTTTTCCCCTTCACCCAAACACCAGCCCAAACACTTATCTTTCACAAGATGAGTGGACAAAAATCCATCTTCAATGGAAAAGAACACATCCGCTTCAGTGCTGCCAGATCCAGTCTTGGGCTCCGCACCTCATGGTACCAAAGACAACAAAACAGAAAATGTGACAATTGCCTGACAGAAAACATAATCCCCAAGCCTCCCCTGCACCGCTACCCCAGCTCACCTCAGATCGCCATTTGACTCCTGAGGCTGCCCGGAGGGTAGCTGCAAAAGGAAAAGGTACACATTTAGCATGCTGTTAGACACCACTCACCTGAGTCATCCTGCCAAAATGTCAACTCACCTGCTTGCCTCTCTTCCCTGGTATGCGTAGGGCTGCAGCAGCTCCTACAAAGAAACAAAGCAAAAAGCAGGCTGAGTTACTGTGAAAACACAATTGCTCCAGTCTGACAGAACTCTGAAACATGTATATCTTAAACTTGTACCCACCAAGCTGCTGGGATCCAGGACTGGAACACCTTGCAAGTGGACCACCTAAAAAAAAAAAAATCATCAACAGTGTATGCTTAGAGTTGCACCAGAAATTGAGACCTAAGCAACAACTGCTTCCATCCACCAGTCAACACTCACCTTGTCTGCTTCACCTGGACTGCCAGTATCCCATGTTACCTCCTAAAAATAAAGACAAAGAACAATGCTGTAACACAGGCACCATGTACACGGCCACTGCAGAGACAAACAAGGACTGACTTAAGCTCACACCCACCTGGGCACTAGCATCCAGAACCAGGACACCTCACACATGAACCACCTGAAACAAAAAAAACAAGAGGGGATGATTAGAATTGCACCAGAAATTGACACCACAGCAATAACAACTGCTCCCATGCAGTGCCTCACCTTGCCCTCCTCACATTGACTGGCGATATCCCGCTTGACCTCCTAAAAATAAAGACAAAGAGCAGTGCTGAAACATAGCCACCATTTACTCCTCCCCTGCAAAGACCAAATAACACTCACCCTCTCAGAGCTATGGACTCCACCAATACAGAGTGCCCCACTTTTAATCCATCTGACTTGATCCATCAGCAACTGAAAGAAAGTTAGGGCAAAAGTCAAAGTGCTGCAGGATAACTTGACAGCTCCAGGCATCTTCTGTCAACCTACAGATACCACCGATAATCCAATGGACCCTACAACTCAAATTTCAAGTCCCCTAAACCCAGCTGGGCGGCAGGGCAGAGCAGCTCGGGGCCAAATATCACCAACACCTGTGACACAGGAGACAACAAACAAGGAGACACAACAGGGACAAAAAACTCTGAGCCAGAAGAATGACCATGAGAACTCAGAATGAGATGACCAATGTAAAGACTAATGGCAAGCTGACCAGGCTCAGAAAGCCCTGCAGGAAGAAGATGAAGCCAACGGGATGACTTGTCCCAAAAATCACAAAGATGGATGCCCGAGAACACTCCAGTTGGAATCTTCTACCTCACTTTGCAGTCTTGCAAGACCTAATCCGCCGGAATGGATCGTTGCGGTGCACGGCTGTCGATACAGCTCAGAACAAGACCTGGAATGGTATCTGTCTGGATGCTTCTGAAGAGACATACAATTCCCATGCCTACCTGAGCTCCCAAGTAAACTGTTCAATGGTATCGGCACCCGGCCGAGGAAAGGAGGGACTAGAGATGCTCAGAATGATGTCAGGGTTTTTGATGCACCCCTTGAAGGGCTAAGGGAAATGACATGAAACACAGAGTGCACAACAAACAAGTGACACGACAACCACCGGGACTGCTCTGCCCTGCACACCTCAGCATTGACATCAAAAGTGAGACTTTCCCTTTATGCAGCCTAAAGGGGCCACTTCTTGGACAGCCCCGTCTCCAAAGCCCACTCAAAAACCCCTCTCGGCCAGAAGCCAACCCAGCACCCTGCTCCCATCCCCTCTGTGGCTCATTAGCCCACTACTTATCTCTGAGACAGCTGGAGATGCAAACTCCCATCCAGTGCAAAAGAAGGCTGCTTCTCCCTCTGGGAAATTCCTGCTATCCCCAGGCTGCTCTCCCTTAGTCAGCTACAATAAAGAAAACCAAACATCAGTGCGTGCTCTTAGCAGCACATTGCCCAAAACCCAACAATTCTGCTACTCACCATCTCCTAAGAACACCCAGGTCCTCAGGCCACACACTTCAGCTGAGTTCAGAGGCTGACACCAAGGTCACAAGGTATACCTGGGTTTAAAAGCAGACAAGGTAATGCGGCATTGCTGAAACTTGAGAGGACCTTCGTTCCTACTCCCTACCTCCCCAACTCCTCAGCTGTTAGCAAAGCCTACCTGGAAAAGCACCTTCAAATGGAGAAGATCAAGGCTTCATCACAGAGTCCTGTAATGCTTCCAGAGGGCTCACACCCAGGTCCATCCTCTCGTTGGTGGGGGGAGTTCAGCACAATGAGAGTGGACTGTCTAAAACACACAATAATAGAGGCTTAGAGGGGCACCAGAAATTGACACCACAGCAATAACTGCTCCCATCCACTGGTCACCGCTCACCTTGCCCTCCTCAGATTGACTGGCAACATCCTGCTTTACCTCCTAAAAACAAAAACAAAGACCAGTGCTGTAACATAGCCATCATTTACACCTCCCCTGCAAAGGCCAAATAACACTCACCCTCTCAGAGCTATGGACCCCACCAATACAGAGTGATCTGTTTTCAATTCATCTGATTTAAGCCATCTGCACCTGAAAGAAAGTTAGGGCAAAAGTCAAAGTGCTGCAGGATAACTTGACAGCTCCAGGCATCTTCTGTCAACCTACAGATACCACCGATAATCCAATGGACCCTACAACTCAAATTTCAAGTCCCCAGGCCTTGTTCTATTAGCCCTACACCCAGCTGTGCAGCAGGGCAGAGCAGCTCCGGGCCAAAGACCAGCAACACCTGTGACACAAGAGACAACAAACAAGGAGACACAACAGGGACAAAAAACTCTGAGCCAGAAGAATGACCATGAGAGCTCAGAATGAGATGACTGAGGTAAGAACGATGGCAAGCTGACCAGGCTCAGAGAGCCCTGTAGGAAGAAGATGAAGCCAACAGGATGACTTATTCAAAGGACTGGAAAGATGGATGCCTGACAGTGCTCTGGTCAAAATCCTCTACCAAGCTCTGCAGTCTTGCAGGACCTAATCCGCCGGAATGGATCGTTGCGGTGCACGGCTGTCGATACAGCTCAGAACAACACCTGGAAAGGCATCAGTCAGGATGCTTCTGAAGAGACATACAATTCCCATGCCTACCTGAGCTCCCAAGTAAACTGTTCAATGGTATCAGCACTTGGCCAACGAAAGGAGGAACCAGAGATGCTCAGAATGATGTCAGGGTTTTTGACGCACCCCTTGAAGGGCTAAGGGAAATGACATGAAACACAGAGTGCACAACAAACAAGTGACACGACAACCACCGGGACTGCTCTGCCCTGCACACCTCAGCATTGACATCAAAAGTGAGACTTTCCCTTTATGCAGCCTAAAGGGGCCACTTCTTGGACAGCCCCGTCTCCAAAGCCCACTCAAAAACCCCTCTCGGCCAGAAGCCAACCCAGCACCCTGCTCCCATCCCCTCTGGGGCTCATTAGCCCACTACTTATCTGTCAGACAGCTGGAAATGCAAACTCCCATCCACCACAGAGGAAGGCTGCTTCTCCCTCTGGGAAATTCCTGCTATCCCCAGGCTGCTCTTACTTAGTCAGCTGCAAGATAACTTGACAACTCCAGCAATCTTCTGTCAATCAAACAAATACAAACATCAAGGCATGATCTTATCAGCAAAACCCAACAATTTCTTTCTCAAAACCCAACAATTCTGCTACTCACCATCTCCTAAGAACACCCAGGGTTCAGGTACCTCAGGCCACACACTTCAGCTGAGTTCAGAGGCCGACACCAAGGTCACAGGATATACCTGGGTTTAAAAGCAGACAAGGTAATGCGGCATTGCTGAAACTTGAGAGGACCTTCGTTCCTACTCCCTACCTCCCCAACTCCTCAGCTGTTAGCAAAGCCTACCTGGAAAAGCACCTTCAAATGGAGAAGATCAAGGCTTCATCACAGAGTCCTGTAATGCTTCCAGAAGGCTCACATCCAGGTCCATCCTCTCGTTGGTGGGGGGAGTTCAGCACAATGAGAGTGGACTGTCTAAAACACACAATAATAGAGGCTTAGAGTGGCACCAGAAATTGACACCACAGCAATAACAACTGCTCCCATCCACTGGTCACCGCTCACCTTGCCCTCCTCAGATTGACTGGCAACATCCTGCTTTACCTCCTAAAAACAAAAACAAAGATCAGTGCTGTAACATAGCCATCATTTACACCTCCTCTGCAAAGGCCAAATAACACTCACCCTCTCAGAGCTATGGACCCCACCAATACAGAGCGCTCTGTTTTCAATTCATCTGATTTAAGCCATCTGCACCTGAAAGAAAGTTAGGATGAAACTCAAAGTGCTGCAGGATAATTTGACAGCTCCAGGCATCTTCTGTCAACCTACAGATACCACCGATAATCCAATGGACCCTACAACTCAAATTTCAAGTCCCCAGGCCTTGTTCTATTAGCCCTACACCCAGCTGGGCGGCAGGGCAGAGCAGCTCCGGGCCAAAGACCAGTAACACCTGTGACACAAGAGACAACAAACAAGGAGACACAACAGGGACAAAAAACTCTGAGCCAGAAGAATGACCATGAGAGCTCAGAATGAGATGACCGAGGTAAGAACGATGGCAAGCTGACCAGGCTCAGAAAGCCCTGCAGGAAGAAGATGAAGCCAACGGGATGACTTGTCCCAAAAATCGCAAAGATGGACGCCTGAGAACACTCCAGTTGGAATCTTCTACCTCACTTTGCAGTCTTGCAAGACAAAATCCGCCGGAATGGATCGTTGCGGTGCACGGCTGTCGATACAGCTCAGAACAACACCTGGAAAGGCATCAGTCTGGATGCTTCTGAAGAGACATACAATTCCCATGCCCACCTGAGCTCTCAAGTAAACTGTTCAATGGCATCAGCACCTGGCCGAGGAAAGGAGGGACCGGAGATGCTCAGAATGATGTCAGGGTTTTTGACGCACCCCTTGAAGGGCTAAGGGAAATGACATGAAACACTGACTGCACAACAAATAAGTGACACGACAACCACCGGGACTGCTCTGCCCTGCACACCTCAGCATTGACATCAAAAGTGAGACTTTTCCCTTTATGCACCCAAAGGGGCAACATCTTGGAAAGTTGCATCTCCAAAGCCGACTCAAAAACCCCTCTCGGCCAGAAGCCAACCCAGCACCCTGCTTCCATCCCCTCTGTGGCTCATTAGCCCACTACTTATCTCTGAGACAGCTGGAGATGCAAACTCCCATCCAGTGCAAAAGAAGGCTGCTTCTCCCTCTGGGAAATTCCTGCTATCACCATGCTGCTCTCCCTTAGTCAGCTACAATAAAGAAAACCAAACATCAGTGCGTGCTCTTAGCAGCACATTGCCCAAAACCCAACAATTCCACCACTCACCATCTCTTAAGAAGGCTGAGGTCCTCAGGCCACACACATCAGTCAAATTCAGAGGCCAACACCAAGGTCACAAGGTATACCTGGGTTTAAGAACAGACAAGGTAATGCGGCATTGCTGAAACTTGAGAGGGTCCTTGTTCCTCCTCCCTACCTCCCCAACTCCTCAGCTGTTCTCAAAGCCTACCTGGAAAAGCACCTTCAAATGGAGAAGATCAAGGCTTCAGCACAGCATCCTATATTGCTTCCAGAGGGCTCACACCCAGGCCCATCATCTCGTTGTTGAGGGGAATTCAACACAATGAGAGTGGACTGTCTAAAACACACAATAATAGAGGCTTAGAGTGGCACCAGAAACTGACACCACCACAATAACAACTGCTCCCATCCACTGGTCACCGCTCACCTTGCCCTCCTCAGATTGACTGGCAACATCCTGCTTTACCTCCTAAAAACAAAAACAAAGACCAGTGCTGTAACATAGCCACCATTTACTCCTCCTCTGCAAACACCAACTAAGACTCACCCTCTCAGAGCTATGGACTCCACCAATACAGAGTGATCTGTTTTCAATTCACCTGATTTAAGCCATCTGCACCTGAAAGAAAGTTAGGACGAAACTCAAAGTGCTGCAGGATAACTTGACAGCTCCAGGCATCTTCTGTCAATCTACAGATACCACCGATAATCCAATGGACTCTACAACTCAAATTTCAAGTCCCCAGGCCTTGTCCTATTAGCCCTACACCCAGCTGTGCAGCAGGGCAGAGCAGCTCCGGGCCAAAGACCAGTAACACCTGTGACACAAGAGACAACAAACAAGGAGACACAACAGGGACAAAAAACTCTGAGCCAGAAGAATGACCATGAGAGCTCAGAATGAGATGACCGAGGTAAGAACGATGGCAAGCTGACCAGGCTCAGAAAGCCCTGCAGGAAGAAGATGAAGCCAACGGGATGACTTGTCCCAAAAATCGCAAAGATGGACGCCTGAGAACACTCCAGTTGGAATCTTCTACCTCACTTTGCAGTCTTGCAAGACCAAATCCGCCGGAATGGATCGTTGCGGTGTACGGCTGTCGATACAGCTCAGAACAACACCTGGAAAGGCATCGGTCTGGATGCTTCTGAAGAGAGATACAATCCCCATGCCCACCTGAGCTCTCAAGTAAACTGTTCAATGGTATCGGCACTTGGTCAAGAAAAGGAGGGACCGAAGATGCTCAGAATGATGTCAGGGTTTTTGACGCACCCCTTGAAGGGCTAAGGGAAATGACATGAAACACTGGGTGCACAACAAACAAGTGACATGACAACCACCAGGACTGCTCTGCCCTGCACACCTCAGCATTGACATCAAAAGTGAGACTTTCCCTTTATGCAGCCTAAAGGGGCCACTTCTTGGACAGCCCCGTCTCCAAAGCCCACTCAAAAACCCCTCTCGGCCAGAAGCCAACCCAGCACCCTGCTCCCATCCCCTCTGTGGCTCATTAGCCCACTACTTATCTCTGAGACAGCTGGAGATGCAAACTCCCATCCAGTGCAAAAGAAGGCTGCTTCTCCCTCTGGGAAATTCCTGCTATCACCAGGCTGCTCTCCCTTAGTCAGCTACAATAAAGAAAACCAAATATCAGTGCGTGCTCTTAGCAGCATATTGCCCAAAACCCAACAATTCCGCCACTCACCATCTCCTAGGAACAGCCAGGTCCTCAGGCCACACACTTCAGCTGAGTTCAGAGGCTGATACCAAGGTCACAAGGTATACCTGGGTTTAAGAGCAGACAAGGTAATGTGGCATTGCTGAAACTTGAGAGGACCCTTGCTCCTCCTCCCTACCTCCCCGACTCACCCCAATGCCTTGGCTGTTACCAAAGTCTACCCAAATGACACCTTCAAAAGGGAAAGAATAAGGCTTCTTCAGACAGTCCCTGAACGCTTTCAGAGGGGTCATGAGGGAAGCCAACTGGGTCTGTTGGCCGGTTGATGAGGGGGGTCTCCGTGTAATAGAATTGGACCACCTAAGACACACAAATGACAATAAATCGTTAGACTTACACCACAATGTGGTCCTATCATTATATCTCCAGGCTGTGGCCCCTGACTTATCTTTGAGGTGAACCCACTTTGGACCTGAAATGAGTCTGCCTCAGAAGACCCCGCGCTCGCCGGTTAGCCTCAACCAGCTACAAAAAAGAAAGCGAAGATCAATGTACAAATTTAGTGGCACGTGGGCCAAACCCCAGTGAGGTGGCTACTTGCCCTCTGCTAAGTGTGCCTGGGCCCTTGAGTCTGTGGTTTCACCCCACTTTGAAGGCGAGGGCTGTTAGAATGTTTGATACCCAGGTTAGTGAAGGGCAAAATTGCACAGCACTTCTCTGAACATGGTGGATGTGCTGTAAGACACATCAACAAACCTGCTGTTTCTTGTGAAAAAGCCTTGGGGGAGGCCCTCAAGTGAACACCCTTTCTCACTTTGTGGTCTTCAAAATCCCCGAACTGTAATTCCTAACCAGGTACCCAGCTCACAATCCTTGACTTACCTATTAGAAGCCTTGATCACAAACATCACCTTTGACACAAACCCTTTTGTGGCAATGAATCTGCTGAAAGAATCTGAAGTATCATACTTGACACAACCTGGAATTTCAGGAGCTGCACTCCTCCTAAAAAAAAAACAAAGCCAGAAATTACAAAAGCACCTTACCACCCCTGAACACACAACCCAAAACCCTAAACTTAAATACTCCCTGTATTCAATGGTGTCTTCTTCATGGAGTCTTCAAAGCCTCCCTTACTTGCAGGTGCCCAAAAGCACCTACTGAAAAGAAGCTGAGACAAACTGAAAGAGCCCCTTCACTGAAAAGAGAAGAGAGCTCTTATCCCAGCTGATCCCCAGGAGGGAATGAAGCCCTTAGCAAAAGCTGGGGTTTATATACCCCTGTTGGGGGGCCGCCTCCCTTTCCCACAAGTCCCTGAGAAAAGGGAGGAGACAAATCCCACCGGGTATAAAAGCCTTGGGAAAGGCTGTTGTTGTTTGGCTCCTCTGACTTAAATTCCAGGTGAGTAAAGGGCCCCATGTAGTGATAAACTCTTCAGAGAAATAATAGTGCTTTCTTTTTTGCTGGAACAACTTTGAGCAAAAGGGCAGAAAATGGGTGAAAAAGAAAGCTTTGTGTTTTGGTAAGGTAGCTAGATAAATTGGATAACTTGTTGCTGACTTGTGTTATTATTCCTAAGTGATTACTAAGTGGTACTCCACATGTGACTAAATAGGAGGGAGAAGAGTACTGCTGATAAGAATGGTATAAATCTCATTAGGACTTTTAATTAGGGTCCCCTTAGTTGTATCTACATTATAGAAAAAAATAAGAAATAATAACAGACTCCCAGGCAGCGTTATGTGCCGGACTCGCTCCCATCTGAGATATTTGGGACCGGGCTGTGGGTAAAAGTGCCCTGAAATGCTGTTTTAAAATGCTGAAAAGGGACACCTTCCTCTAACTGAACCCATTAAACTGAGGAAATGGGGGAGATGCCCCCCTTAAACTGACACAATGGGTGATAAAAGGCTTCTCCCCTTTGCTTTAGTCCCCTAAAATATTGGCAAAAGAGGAGTTTTCCTGTGGGAAGATAACTAGGAGTAATGCTAAAGGCAATCCTAGCTCTGCTACACTGCAGCTGTGTTAATTATCAAAGAGTGGGAACAGTCTAGCCCTCCCAGTTATGGGTGTGATAGAGAGTGAGTTAGCTGGGAGGGGGGTCAGTTGGAGTCTGCTAGCCGTGCTGTGTGGAGGAGAGGACAGGAGGTCTGTCGAGGGAAAAATGACATAAGCTACAGTACTAGGGACAGAAGGGGATAGGCAGGTGTGCTAGGGACAGAAAAGAGTTAGCTGGAGAGCAGAAGTCCCTCTCACCTACTGGTTCCCTGTGCGGGCAGGCAGAGGTAACCCCTTAAAAATGACCCCTGGGGGACCCAGTGCCTTGTAATCCTTGCAAGTCACACCTGGAACTGCTTGAACTTGGATGGCTGGGGAGAGGTAAAGAAAAGTCCTGGAGGTCATTGGCTTCGTTGCACAGCCTGCTGTCTGCCTCTGAAGCTTGAGGGCTCTGGGGTGTCCATGCCATGGAAAACAGCTGTCCCTTGGGTCCAGGGGTGATTTAGAAAGATTTGGGAAGGACATGCAGTTGCTGGGATAATTTCAGTGGTTTTAGGACCAGGTCTGGGATGCTTAAGCTTTTTAGGAGCTGGTGGAAATAGTTTAGGTGTTCTGAAGCAGGCCGGTCAGGATTTAAAGAAGGTGACTGTGGATTTGGGGGCTTCTAGAGGCCCTTGAAAAGTTTGTAGGACCTCCTAAGTCCTCCTAGGCCCTGGAATACCACTCAGAAACCTCTGATGGCCTGCTAGAGGGACCTGATGACATCTATGGTATCCCTGGAGGTCATGAGGTCCCTGAAACTTTGCCAAGACTTAATGGAGCACCAAATGTTCTGGTCTGCTGGGATAGGGATGATTCTGAACAGAAAATTACTCCCCTGCCAGGCGCACGAGTTGTAACATAATGTGCCTCGTGGACTCTCCTGATAAACTGATGTTGTGAGCCCCTCGGGGGCTCAGGGATAGAGAGGAAATGAGAATCTGAGGCCACCCGGAGGTGTACTGTGGGGATACAGATAGAGACAGGGTAAAGGCAGTCTTGCCTCTGATATATTGCAGCTATGTTAATTAGTCAAGAGTGAGACCAGCCTTGCCCTCACAGCTATGGGTGCAATAAAAGAGTGACTTACCTGGTAGACGGACAGTTGGAGTCTGCCGGCCGTGCCACGAGGAGGAGGGGACTGCAGGGCACGTGAGGGATGGACGGGGTTAGGTGGCCGTGCTAGGGATCGGAAGGAGCGAGCTGGAACTGCAGAAGGACGAGAGAAGAAAGAGAAAGAGCCAGAGCTGTGTGGATCTGCTCATGGGAGGCTACATAGAAGAGATATGAAAGACTTCTAGATAACAAGGTGCTGATGCCTGAAGCCTTCTGAGGTTTTAAAGAAGCACTCGGGGTGTTGTGGCTGTCTCAACAACGGCGGTGTACCATCTGCCAGTCCCGGTCCGGTAAAAATTGTCTGACATTTGCAATTTTGATAAGCGCATTCCTGGTTTTCTACAATAGCACCTGAGTAGAAAAGTGGCTGGATTCCACAGGTAGGAAAGATTTCTGATTGGATCTTTACGGGGTTTGAAGTAGCCTTCCGAATACCTAAGGCCAGCGAGAAAGCTGTCCCTAGCAGGCTTCACCTGGGAGAAATCCTCTGATGATCTGAACTTTAAGACGTGTAATCCCAAGGTCAGATCTGGGCTCCTGGCTGTAAACAAGGGCTATTTGGCATATTTAGGAACTTTCCAACCTAGTGTCTAAAGAGCCATTTAGAGGAGGCAACTCTAAGGCCAAAGCAGGCTGGAGCTTGTGTTCTCAGCACCATTCATTTAGAAAAACTCTTGTGATATTTGCAAATTTAAGAGGTGACACCCACTTTCACACCGTGGCTCCCGGATGCGAACGATAAGTCCTTTCAATGGTAAGGAAATCCACACACCCTGGGGTCTCGAGGTCGCTTCACGTGACGGTCGCAGGAGCCCAAATCCAGCCAGAGACATAGCTCCCAGGAAACTTCTACTATAAGAAATCCTGCAAAATTTGCAGTTTTAGGAGGGGAACCCCACAGGACACACGAGGCTTCTGACTCCAAATGGGAGCTTCTTTCCCCATGATGGAAAAGTCAGCGAGCCGTCCTGGCGAGACCGGTTTGTGGGAAGTGCGTGACGCTCGAGGGCTGGGCAGACCTGACTCCACAGAAGCTTTAATCTGAAAGAACTCATGTAATGTTGGTATTTTTGAAAGGTAGAATTTAGACCCTGGCTGATGCATCAGAGTGATTCTTTTACACAGTAAATAAAGATTTCCATTCCGGTGTCTGTAGGTGGCTTTGGAGACAGCCCCTGAACTCCGTGACCGAGCAGAGCCATAGTTGCTGGCAGCTGTCATCCGGGAGGAATTCTGTGACGTGCACAATTCAAGAAATGCAAAAGTTCAACACCTGATACGTAGATGCAAAAGACTGCTGTTTTCCTGAGGTAAGAAATACTTCAAACCTGACATTCGGAAGGAGTTCAAAATATACACCCGGGACTGCCGTGATTCACAAAGAGCTACATCCTGGCAGATGGTCTCTGTGGTAAAACCTGAAACACTAGAAATTTTAGGAAGCAGAATCCAAACTATGCCACCTGTAAGGAAAAGGTACCTCTGTTCAAGAGCTAGAATAACTGGCACCCGAATGTTTCAGAGTAAGTTGACGAGAGGGCTGAAGGGATGCCAAGGCCACCTACCCCTTAACTTCCTAGAACGGCTGATGTCAGACGAGCACTGCGATTTCACAAGCGGAACTAAAACTGGTTCTGAGTCGGGGGGCAGCGGTACCGCTCTCTGTCCACGAGGGGGCGACACTGCCGCTGAGGTCGGCCGGGGACTGCGGCGAGCTTTGGGGGCGGGTGGAGAACGGAGACAAAATTTGCCGGAGAGCCTGTTTTATTCCCTTCAGCCTCAGCATCTGTTCTGATGGTTTCAAAGCACTTGATTGGATCATTCCTACACAAAACCAATAGGCATTATTTTCAAAACTATTACCCATCCCTGGTCAGAGTTTCCTACATTCCTGTGTACAATAGAGTGGATAGAGAGAGGGTTTCTTTCCAAAAGAATTTAGAGACAAGCTCCTATTTTTGACAATATCTATAAAAACAAAAATTTAACAGGTTTTAGTATTCTACAACCACCCGTGCCTGTGAATTTTCTGGCAGCTTTGGGATCATCCGGGGGAGGGCACCCAGCATGACCCCTCCTCATTCCTCACTCACCTGCTCCTCCACTGCCAGGTGGCTTCCTCTTGGTCCCAAATGGTGCCCCAAATGACATCAGAGCCCCCAAGTCTCCACCCCCTCCCCCTCAGCTTTTTTCCCTCACCCCCAAAGAAGGCAGAGAATGAGTCAAACTGCCCTGGACAGCAGCACGGTGCTTTATTCCAGCCCTTTCCGAGTGTACATCCCCCCAAAAAGGGACTTTGCTGCAACAAGAAAGGGGAACAGCCCCTAGAAGGGTTGCGGTCCCTCCTTACCCCTGCAGTCACAGGCAAGAGACACAAAGGATTGGCAGCAGAGAAGATGGGGGGGGGGGGAAATTAAGATCAGGGTGCAGGATGAAACTTTAAAAAACAAAAAAAAAAAACACCAAACAAAAAACCTTAGATGGCCAGCAGAGCATAGAGGGATTTAAAAAGAACAGAAATAGCAAATGGGACACCAGGATCCCAGATTTCCTGTGGGAAAGTGGCACAAGGAGCACCACAGAGCCACAGAGAATAAAAAAAGGAATGGGAGTGAGGCATGGAAAAAGACAGAGAAAAAGACAGAGTGCCAGACACATGGCAAGGACAGATGCATATGGCGACAAAGAGGGAAACGAGGAACCGGAGAGGAAACGACCACGGCAGGTGCTGGTGGGGGGAAGACGGGCAAGGCACAGTGCAGGGATGGAGACGGAGAGGTGTGGCTGAAAGGGGGGAGGCTTATGGAGAGAAGGGTACAATAAGTGCAAAGGACTGGGCGACAGGTGCGGACGGGTACGGGCAAAAGGATGACGAGAGGGACAAAGAAAGAGTCACAGTGAGGGACAAAGGGAAAAGAGGAATGAAAAAGGAAAGACAAAGATGTGGGGAGTGAGGGAGGGAGACAAAAAGCAGGACAGAACAGGGAGAGGGATTGAGCAACATTTATTAAATAAATATTGAGGATTCGTTCCTTACAAGAAAAAGAAGAACAAGACAGAGTGAAAGGAAGTGGGAGGGGGAGCACACAGAACAAGGGAACACAAGACACATCTATACGAGTGTCATCAGCAAAAAGAACCTGGCTGTATTCTTCTGAATTTCCCACTTCTCAGCATAAAGCTGACGTACATCTTGGGTAGCGCTACCTGGCCCTACCGACCAAGGCTTTCCCGGACAGGCACCGATTGTTACCTGGAATGCATCACCGAGGTGTTGCTGTGGAACAAAACAGTAAACATTAGGAACTCGAAAAACCCTCATCCTCTGAAAACTAAAAAGTCAGAAATAAAAAGCAAGCCTCTCCCTGCTCCAGCTGTAAAACACACACCTGGTTTGTGCAGGTGACCTGGCCTGTGCTGCACAGGTGCTTTGTCCAGGTGTCCCAGGACAAGTGCTGGTCCCTGGAGTGCTGTGGGCTGCCTGGGGGGTGGTACCTGTCAGGAACTCCTCTATTTGTCTTTGGTGGGTGATGTGCTCACAGCTGTGCAGTCCCACAGGGTCAGTGTCAGTCCCTTCCAGCCTGATCAGACAGCGGCTGAATACTTGTCCTAGGTGTCATTTCCAGGGAACCCAGCTCCTGGCACCCCTGGGGTGGGCTAAGGAGCACACACCTGTCACTGTGTGCTGGGGGGTCACGGCTAACCTGTGTCCCGCTCAGAGCATCCCCAGCTTTGTACTGTGCTCCAGGGTGCGTGTCCTGCTCCCCTGCAGCCCCTGGGGTACACTCAGAGTGACAGCTGAGTATGAATGCAGAGAAAAGTCCTCTCAAGTATAAATAAAAGACTCAGAGCAGGCATGCAATAAAGCAGTGACACGTTATTGAGCATCCATGTACTTGTAAAAGTTAAAGTTCTAATTTGGTGAGGATGACTGGGGCGGTAACAGTACAGGCAGCACAGAGGGTGGAGGTTTCCTCCAAGATGGAGTTGTAGGCTTAAAAAAATCTACTCTTTTCTTTAGCTAAAATCCATTAATTTTTTTCTTTTTTAGCAAATAGTTTTACAATTCTCTGAGCAAAAGAGTTTCCATTAAGAGCTGGTACAGTGTTTAGCCTTCCTTAAGGAAGATGCTCAGAGGTTTATCTTATAGACTATCTTTTTTTTCCATTTGATTAAGTGTTATCACTGACAACATGAGCGCATGGAACATGAGGAGGTAATAGTGGCAAAGTACATTATAATTACACCTTTCTTTTAATGTGGTATTAAAGCAGTAGAGTTGGCATTTTGTAGCTTGTTGGGCTTCCGCAATCACCGGTGTGTCAGTGGGAGGGTTTAAAATGACTTAGCTCCTATTTCATTTCATATTTCAATATGAGATTATGCAATGTGGGTACGATACCGTAGGAAGAAAGCTTTACGCGCAGGTCCGATAGGTTTTGGACGAGCGCTGGGCCGTCCTTTAAAGGTTTTGTTCCTGTTCCAAAGTTCTCATCGTCAATTTTCCTACCACAAAATTTGAATTCAAAGACACAGAATACCAGTCAAACCCGCAGATTTTTATGATTTACATAAAGAGCTGATCTGTTTTTACTTACTATTTCTCTCTTTCCCCTTATCAATTCTTTATTTCAGCATACTGTTTATATATTCTACCCCCAGGAATGTATGTCCTCTTTTTACCTCAGACACTCCCCTTCTGGTACCATGTGTACTCACCTCCTTTGGAAAGCTCTTTACTTACTCCTCAGTTATGATGGAAAGTGAGTCACTTGAAGGAGTCTTTTTGCTTTGTAGCTTTTTGGG
Source organism: Zosterops lateralis (assembly GCF_965231275.1). Classification (NCBI taxonomy): domain Eukaryota; kingdom Metazoa; phylum Chordata; class Aves; order Passeriformes; family Zosteropidae; genus Zosterops; species Zosterops lateralis. The sequence continues at coordinate 23,626 of NW_028154568.1, forward strand.
TCCCTGGTACACCGTCAGGAAGGTGAGCGTGGCTGCCCTGAGCACGCTCTGTTCTCTGCTGAAGAGGAGACCCCACCAGGCTAAACTCAGTTTCCTCTCCACTGTGGGTATGCCGAGCCTTGCCATCCGAGTGGGAAGAGGAAATCCAGTGGCTGAACTACCTTGGAAGGCAAATTGGCTTTAAGTGTGGCTCTGGAAAGTGTCTCTTCCAGCACCCTGCAGAACATCAGTCACTTAGGCTATAGCTTTGCCTTGTCCTCTGGCCCTAAACTCTTACCTTAAAACCTGGACATTATCGCTGGCCCGTGAGCTGTGGCCTGGTGTCTAAGCCTGGCCTAACCCAGTTTCATGGGACTGCATTTCATTTTTTTTACAGAGATTCTGAAAGAAAATTTACACCGCACCGTTCGAGTCAATGCACATGATCTCTGGCTCGTGTCACAGAAACTGCAGGAAAAGCAAAAACTCGGGAATTGAAACAACAATTTTTTGGGGCTTAGAGAATCAAGGCGTGATTTCTTTCTAGCCAGGACGTGCAACGGGAATCATTTTATCATTACGTTGCCTGGCTCGTACAGAGAAAGTCATTCCATCACGCAGGATTTTTACTGGCTTTTTCACAGACTGGTGCAGTCAAAATTACCCAGAGAAAAGCATTGGTTCTGTGCTCCTTGGTCCCAAGTTACAGAGTCCTTACTTCTTTGCTATCCTGTAGGTTATTAATCTCTTTGCCTCCCAGGTTCATTAGGATCTCATCCTTCCTTCTCTTGTTTCTCTTTTCCCAGACCAGGAGTCTCAGACCGTGCCAGGTCTGATGCCTCCTCTGCCACCAGAGGGGCACCTGCGGCTCTCAACTGCCGGGGCTGGTGAGGGGCAAACGCCCACACCCGGCTGGGTGCGGACGTGGCACGGCTCGAATGTGCTCCGGGAGCGCCTCTGGAGCTGACTGAGGGATGGCACCGAACGAGACTCACCAACAGGCACTCGCAGAAACTCTCCCGACGTCTGGATCTTCTGCTTGTCTCTTTCTCAGGGCCCCGAGGAGTTTTGGTTCCTTCTTGTCTGACACTTGCCAGAGACCTGGAGAAGATAAAAAAAGGCACAGTTGTTACCCTTACCTGTGGTCTTCAAAGGCTTTGGCTTCCATGGTGGGTGCAGCCTCCCAAAAACAGCGGCAGACGCTCGGGTTCAGGGGCTCGGTTTGATTGTTTGAGACTCGTCCTGACAGCCCAGGCCAAATCCTAATACCCAGAATTACAGGGAAATATTAATAGAGTTCATACATAGGCCTCTTCCCTGTAACTCAAGATTTGCTCCATCTTTTCTTCCCAATGGCACCTCTCCAGCACAAATCCCAACTCTCGCAGACACAATCCAAACAGAAATCTGCTACGGGTGTTGGATTAGAAAGTAAAAACCTTAGTACATCTGGCTACAAGATTAAAACGCGTGCATGCCTTGGTGGTCGTAGGTGGAAAACTTTTCACTGGAAACAATAGCCATTGGGGTAGCACACCTTCACACACCTTCAGCAAAAGCAGAATGAGCACCGACTCCTAAAACCCCTGCTGAGGAACCCCTTGTGACACCTGATGCCACAGATATCGAAAAACCAGGGAAAAGCCAAGCTTGAAGCAGTAAAAGACAGAGTAATACATGAGCCTGTAAAAAACCTTCATGTTGGGAACAATGAAGGTTTGCAGGTAGAGTTTTACAGATATGAATGCTTAGCAGAAGCTCTCTGAATGTAGAACCTGAAAACAGAATAGAAATAAAAGCAAGTTTGGATACAGGAGAATAAAAAAAATGTTTAAGTTAGGGATTGCTGAGTTTGTTGTTACTGAACAAAGGTTAGGATGAGTTGGAAGAAAACATTTATGGTTGAGATCAAAGGATAAGGCATCTACAAAAAATAACATGCTTTTACCAAGTAAAGAGAGAAACCCAGCTGAACAAAACCATGTTTTTACCAAGTAAAAAAAGTCAAAGAATTTTCCACTGCAAGAAAAGAGAAAAAACAACTTTAAGCTTAAAATGTAACATGCTAACTCAATGTGATTGGATAGTACTAACCATAATACGGTAATAATAGTAGTTGTGATAGGCTATAAATTTAAAGGTATTGTGTACAATGCTGATTGGATTTTATGTATTAAGATGCTCAATAAAGAAAACTACATAATGCATTGTAACCGGAGCTAAAGTGGCTTCAGGTTTGCCTATAAGCTGATGCTGACAGCTATAGGCTTGGCTCTCTTACCCACGACCCATGACTGCTGTGACTTCAATCTATGAAATAAACAGCACCTTTAAAGAGCCGCCTGGAGTCCCCTCTCTCTCATTCAGGCTCTGTCCCGGGTTGTAGTGTAGGATGTACACAAGTATTTATTCCATCACCATCTTCATGAGCTGTTGGAACCAGGTGGGGCAGTGTTTTCCCAGGCCCCTCCTTTGCGCTCTTCTGCTCATGGCCCATCAATGCCTTGCCCAGGACTCACAGGGAACTCCCTCCAGGAGCTCTCTCTGTTTAATGGGCCATCAAGGACCCACTTCATGACTCATCATCCCTTGGTGAGATGCTCCACCCAGGGGGAGGAGCTAAGCCTTCTCACCTGGATATAATCTGGGATTTGGGACAGTACAAGCAGCCCCGACCCACTGGATTCCCAGAGGAGCAGAGATACCAGACCTTTCTACAGGATCACAGACCACCTCATCTGGACTGTTCCACCATCCTGCTCAGGTTGTATTCTGACTCTGTCAGTGGTCTTTGGTATTATTGCATTTATTTTATTTTACTTTTTTACCTTTCTACCTGTTAAATTGTATTTTTGACTTGGAGGCTCTCACTCACTTTGCTTTTCAAACCACAACAGGCTTTTACATCTTCACATTGCAAGAGTGGGAACCAGTCACATCTACATTCCTTGCTTTTTGTGATGACATAAATATGAAGTAAAAACACATTAAACACGAGGCAGTGCTAGGATTTTACAGATCTTTAGTTTGGACGAGAAATGTCTCTTCCTTGACTAACTCCATCCTTAGCACGACCCTTCCTCACCTCCCATTTCCCACCATGCCGCTCAGACCTTTGCACCTCAAGCTCTTTCCTCCTGTGATGCAGCAGCACCGCAACATAATGCAGCGGGGCAAACCAGGCACCCTGCTCCGCACCCCTCACCTCCTGGCAAAGAGAGCAGCCACGTCCTGGTTGCTCTGGCTGCTGGGAACAGCACGGGGAACAGCTGCAGTACCGCTCTTTGCCCACAGGGTGGCAGCACTGCCGCTCACCTCAGCCCAGGGCTGCTGCACACATTAGGGACAGGCACAGGGGAGAGCTGCAGTACCGCTCTGTGCCCACAGGGTGGCAGCACTGCCGCTCTCCTCTGCCCGGGGCTGAGCTGCAGTACCGCTCTGTGCCCACAGGGTGGCAGCACTGCCGCTCACCTCGGGCCAAGGGGACAGGCAGAGCGGAGGCAAAAAAGGTGGCCAAAAATGCCCTTCCAAACATCCTCTAAAATAAATGTCCCAAAAGACACCCAGCCACAACGCCAAGAACCCTGCCATCAACCAAACTGAAACCAAAAAAGCCTTTATTTTAGGCTATATTTCAATTTTTTTTATATTTATAATTTTGATATCTATATTTATCATTACAAATTATCTTTTATATTAATATCTCTTTTATATATTATACATAACACGGAATAATTTATTTTATTGATATTTTTCATATATTTTTGTCTTTATTACTTGTATTTTTGTTTGTATTTATTTTTTAATTCCTGTTTGTTTAAATTATATTTTAAACTATATAAATTCATTAACTTAACACATCACAACCACAATTAAGTGGAATTAAATTAGCCTGGTTTTCTAAGGGGAAAAGGTTTAATTTTCATTAGAATAATATTGGCATATTTTCTCTTTCTGTGTTTTCTGGGGGGGGGGTTGTTCATGGGGGCTTTTGGTGGGGTTTGTTTGCTTTGTTTTGAATTTCTTTGTTAATAAATAAGGACATTCAGAGAGTAACAAAATAAAATGTCTACTTAGTTTTATTGCTACCTCTGAAAAACATTTTGACATCAAGTTATTCCTGGTAATACTGTATGTGGGGAGAATGAGACCTGAAAGGAAAAAAAAAGGCAGCACAGTGTTGACACCTTTCTCCGTTCAGGTTTTATAATTTAGCAGAAAATAGAGGGTTTTTGCTAACTGCACTCTCAATTGTATCCAGACATCCAGTGGCCATTGAGGTTATTTTTCAACTTCTTTCTTCCTTACAGCCAAACTTCCACATACTCTGGGTAAGAAAGAGTATGGGAAAAAAAGAAAACAAGAAAAAATAAAATAAAAATAAATAAAATTGAATAAAAGTTAATAAAAAATTAAAATAAATACAAATTAAAAATGCTAAATAAAACATGAAAATAAAAATATAAATAATCAAATAAAAATCTAAAAGTAATTTAAAATTTAAAAATTAAAAAATAGAAGAAAAAATATAATTTTTTGAAAGAATACAAAACAAACAAAAAACCCCATAAAAACCACAATAAAATAAAAGAGCATAAAAAATACAAAAATAAAAAAAAATAATAAAAAGAAGAAAATAAATAAATGCAGATCTCCCCTCATGCCACTGCCTAACACAGCTCCAGGAGTTTCCTTGATTATGCAGTGATTGGAAAAACAAACCCAGTGCCTCCCAGAAAATAAGGTTTAGTAGACAATTCCCAGTTTTGCTTGGAAACAAATTCTGTTTTATGGGGCAGCTCACTTGGGCTGAGCAGCCACATGTGCCAAGGCAGGAAAGAACCACCCCATTGTGTCCAAGGAACAACAACTAGGCCAGTATTTAAGTTTTAATGGGATTTATGTAATTAACAATGCAGTAAATTTAACTTTACAAAGGTATGAATCATGGTAATTAAAACTTAGCAAGTTCTCCTGGGAATTCCCAGAATTCTGTGGATATGGTGCTGAACAATTCCTGATTGACCATCCTTATTTTGGTAAATTTCCTTGGAAATGTCCCCTAAGAAGTACCAAAATTCCAATTAGAATGGAAAATTGGAAAAAATAAATATTCCCTCACTAAAATCAGAGAGAGGAAAAGCATCAAATAAAAGGAAGGAATAATATCTAAATCCCAGCTTGCCTGGAAAACAAGCTCAGGAATTTCTAACATTGAAAACTTTTGGTGGAAGGTCATGGAACGATGATTTCAAATCTGCTGCCTCTGCTCTGATTTTAAAGGGAAGTGGGAATTCAACAGGTCTAGTTACTCCTATCCAAGAATTATCTGCATTTGTGGGAGTAACAATCAAAAAACCCTCCAATCTTATTTTTATTTGGCAGCAGAAACTCTCAGCAGAGTTGGGAAGTTTCAGTGGAACAAAAGAGCCACAACTGCTGGAATAACAAAATTCCACTTAGGAAAAATCAGGAATTCTATTTACAAATCCATGGAGGAGGAGGACACCAGGAACACATTCCAGCTGAAAGCAATGATTTATTGGAAAAGACAGGAAATGAAACCGAGGCTCTGGTTATGGTCAAAGAATTATGCAGGAGTCAGAGAGAAAAGTCCTTCCAGTAGCTCCACTTCCCACTGGCTCTCTCCTTTTTTGCCAAATACCTGCAAGAGGAAAAACAACAGGAATAAAGTTTCAAACAGGAGGTCCTTGGTTCAGGCAGACTGAAGTGCAGCTCCCAGGGAGCGAGTCCAGGCTGGGCCCAGGGGAGCTCCGGGAATCTGGGATTGCCCATGGGATTCAAGGGCTGGAAAAGCAGGACGCACCTGCCGGGTTTAGTGCTGGGACACAGCAAGGCCTCGGCTCAGGGGCAGCAGTTGGAGCTGGGACCGCAGGAGAACACCCCAAAGCCAGGTTAAACATCCAGCATGACACGCAGCACGCTCCAGGAGAAACTCAGGTGGGAGAAGCCCCCGGATGCTCCGTGTTCCTTGCCCTCGGCAGCTTTGCCAGGGCCTCCCTCAGAATACTGACCTCACCCTGCAGCTCCTACAAAATAGGAGAACTTATGGGAAGCACCCAGCAATCCATAGATCTCCAGTTATTAAGAAACCAAAGCTGCAGCAAAATGTGCCCAAACTCTACTGCAAACCAGCAGCTCTGAGGAGACACAGGGATTTATTCCAGAGGGGACACAACTATCCCTCAGCCAGCCAGTGTTTCTCTCAGGCTCTCCCCACTGCTCTCTGAGGACACAAACAGCAGTTGTTCCCTGGTGTTCCCCTTCCCACCAATGCGAAGACTTCTGTTCTCCTCCAACTCCATGTTCAGGAGGGGAAATAGGAATATTATCATTGCACAGACTGTCCAGGAGAGTGCGACTGAGGCAGGATCACCAGCTCCCAATCCACTGCTGCTCCTGGATTTCTGAGCAGTTCCTTCCCCTCCTGCCCTCCCCAGCACCATGCCCTGGGTGCCGTGTCCACTGACACCTTCTCCATGCAGCTTAAAACCCACACAAACCAAAAGGAAGGAGATAAAAAATCAATTCACATGTTTCTAGTCTGGAGAAAATGAGGGAGGTCTAAAATCTGTAATTATTTTAGAGCAGTAGAGCAATTTTTTAATGACCTTGAGTATGACCAAAGGCCAGCAAAAGCTGATAAACACCTTCATTAACTTTTACTAGCAGAAAAAAAAATGAAGTTTTAACTTCAGTAAAGATCAAGTTTTGCTGCTAAACATTAAGGCGGTGGCATGTTGGTGTTAGTGCCTTAATCTTCTGACATTAAAGGTATTTTTACAATAAATTGGTTATTGAAGCAGCATATCTCAAAGTAAGGTTTTTAACAAATGTTGGCCATAAAAGAGTCTGACAATCAAGATGTAAGTCTCACAGCTATTAAACAAAAACAAAAGAAAACAAAACAAAACAAAACAAAACAAAACAAAAAAAAAAAAAAAAAAAAAAAAGCTGTCTCTGGTGTGTATAACCTGCCAGCCCCTCATGTCTTCAGTCATTACAGTTTATTTTTACCAGGTTGATGGTTAAAGCCTTGTAGAAAGCTTAAAAAAATAAAAATAAATAAATAAATGAATAAATAAATAAACAACCACAGGACATAGGAAGGCATTTTACCAAGCCCCCTCAGTGTGGAGCTGTGTCAGCCCCAAGTGTTTGGTCCCCCAGCCCAGAGCAGGCTCCAGCTGCTCCCCAGGGGGGGTTACCAAGGGACTCACTTGTTTGGAGCTGTAAATGCAGGTGCCCTGCACTGGAGTGCCAATAAATGTGAAATATGTGACTCTCATCATCGACAGTGACTGACCTTCTCAGGGAAGCCTCCTCACCCGGGATGGGGCACTCTGCCATGGATTTAATCCATCTGCACCTGAAACAAAGTCAGGACAAAAGTCAAAGTGCTGCAGGAGAACTTGAAAACTCCAGACACTTTTTCTCAATCTGGAAATACCCTCTACAGCCCAACTACACCCCACATGACACATTTCAACTCCCCAGGACTTGTCCCATTCCCCCCACACCCAGACTGAGCAACAAGGCAGAGCAGCTCTGAGCCAAACACACCAACACCCGTGACACAGGACAGGACAAAAGGGGGGACACAACAGGGACAGAAATATCTCAGCAAGAAGAACGACCCTGAGGACCGAGAGAACTCGCAATGAGATGACCGAGGTAAGACCGATGGGGAGCTGACCAGGCTCAGAGAACCCTGCAGGAAGAAGATGCCAACGGGATCACTGATCCCAAGAAACGCAGAGATGGATGCCTGAGAATCCTACGGTCAGAATCCTCCACTCAGCTGTGCACTTTTAGAAGACCTAATCTGCCAGAATGGATCACAGCAGTGCACAGCTGTGGATACAGCTCAGAACAAGACCTGGAAAGGCACCAGACTGGATGGTTGTGAAGAGAGATGGATTCTGATGTGTGTCTGAGCTCCCAAATCAAAGTTCAATGATATCAGTGCCTGTCCAAGGAACAGGGAGATGTTAAGAACGATGCCTGGGGTCTCCAAAAGACCCCTTGAAGGGTTAAGGCAAAAGACACACAAAACAAAACACACAAGACACAGAGTGCACAACAGACGAGTGACACGATGTGCCCTGGGACTGCTCTGCCCTGCACACCTCAGCACTGGGATCAAAAATGAGACTTTTCCCTTTACACAGCCTAAGGGGTCACAGCTTGGACATCCCCATCTCCAAACCTGATTTAAAAACCCCTCCTGGTCACCCCTGACCCCACACCCCACTTTCATCCCCTCTGTGGCTCCCAGCCCTCCACTTATCTCTGGGACATCTGGAGATGCAAATCCATGTCAGGTACAAAAAAAGGCCACCTCTCCCTCGGGGAAATTCCTGCTGTCACTGGGCTAGTGTCTCTCAGTCAGCTACAATAAAGAAAAGCAAACGTGACCGTGTGATCTTAGCAGCACATGGGCCAAAAACCAGCAATTCTGCTACTCACCACCTCCTGAGCACACCCAGGTCCTCGGGCCCTGTGCTCCAGCTGTGCTCAGACACCAACACTGCGGGGTGTGCCTGGGTTAAGAGCAGACAAGGTGATGTGGCACTGCTGAAACTTGAGCAGAGCCTCGCTCCTCCTCCCTGACACACCTCAACTCCTTGGCTGTTACCAAAGCCCACCTGGATGGCCCCTTCAAATGGAGAAGGTCAAGGCCTCCCCACAGAGTCCTGTAATGCTCCCACTGTCTGGCTGGTGAGGGGAGCTCGGCATCGTGTGAGTGGAACACCTAAAACACACAGCACTGGATGCTCAGAGTTCCACCAGCAAGTGAGGCTTCAGCAATAGTAACTGCTTCTGTCCACTCATCACTGCTCACCTCGTCCACTTCACCTTGACTGCTGACATCCAGCTTTGCCTCCTAAAAATAAAGACAAAGAGCAGTGCTGTGACATGGCCACCATTTACACTCCCCTGCAAACACAAACAGTGACTGACCTTCTCAGGGGAGCCCCCTCACCCGGGATGGGGCACTCTGCCATGGATTTAATCCATCTGCACCTGAAACAAAGTCAGGACAAGAGTCAAAGTGCTGCAGGAGAACTCGACAGCTCCAGACACTTTGTGTCAATCCAGGAATACCCTCTACAGCCCAACTACACCCCACATGACAAATTTCAACTCCCCAGGACTTGTCCCATTCCCCCCACACCCAGACTGAGCAACAAGGCAGAGCAGCTCCAGGCCAAACACACCAACACCCGTGACACAGGACAGGACAAAAGGGGGGACACAACAGGGACAGAAACATCTCAGCAAGAAGAATGACCCTGAGGACCGAGAGAACTCGCAATGAGATGACCGAGGTAAGACCCATGGGGAGCTGACCAGGCTCAGAGAACCCTGCAGGAAGAAGATGCCAACGGGATCACTGATCCCAAGAAACGCAGGGATGGATGCCTGAGAATCCCAAGGTCAGAATCCTCCACTCAGCTGTGCACTTTTAGAAGACCTAATCTGCCAGAATGGATCACAGCAGTGCACAGCTGTGGATACAGCTCAGAACAAGACCTGGAAAGGCACCAGCCTGGATGGTTGTGAAGAGAGATGGATTCTGATGTGTGTCTGAACACCTGAGTCAAAGTTCAATGATATCAGTGCCTGTCCAAGGAACAGGGAGATGTTAAGAACGATGCCTGGGGTCTCCAAAAGACCCCTTGAAGGGTTAAGGCAAAAGACACACAAAACAAAACACACAACAGACACTGAGGGCACAACAGACAAGTGACACAACGTGCCCTGGGACTGCTCTGCCCTGCACACCTCAGCACTGTGAGACCTTCCCTTCACGTGCCCTAAAGGGGTCACAGCTTGGACATCCCCATCTCCAAACCTGACCCAAAAATCCCTCCCGGTGACTCCCAACCCACACCCCACTTTCATCCCCTCTGTGGCTTTTAGCCCTTCACTTATCTCTGGGATGTTCAGGGATGAGAATCCACATCAGGTGCCAAGGAAGGCTGTCTCTGCCTCAGGAAAATTCCTGCTGTCTCAGTCAGGTGCCATAAAGAAAACCAAACATCCACGGATGATCTCAGCAGGGCTGTTGGGTGAGAGGATCTCAGTGTGAGACAAGTGACCACCTGAAACACACAAACAATAAGGGATGCTCAGAGTTGCACCAGAAACACCACTGCCCTGACCACACAAATATGTCAATTGTAGGAAACACAAACAAAAGTCCAGCAAAAAAAAAAGCCAATTCTTATTACTGATAGCCAAACTACCTAATACAATATAATACAATAATACAATATAATACAATAATACAATATAATACAATATAATGATGTATATTATAATATATATAATAATATATAATATAATATATATTATGTAACATATAATATAATAATGTATAGCATAATATAATATATAATAAAAATACCCCATGTCCATTCCCCTCAAAAAACCTCCAAGATGCATATCTTATATATCTGGGCATACCCCCAACTTAAAGACCTGCCTCTAACTAAATAAGCATAAAACCCACATCTTTTAAACTATATAAATTCATTAACCTAACACATCAAAACCACAGAATTTTTAATCCTTAGTCAACACCATATACACCAATCCCATCACTGTATACAAAAACAAATCCTATTTTCTTTTAATAAAATAACAAAAAAGTCTCAACTTTTAACTACAAAAAAACCATAAAAACACCGAATTAAAAATAAAATAATCTCATTATAACTAAGCCAAAACTTCAAACACACCACCTCCAAAATAAATATTTTAAACACCAAAAAACCTCAAAAATTTAAAATAACTCCTTCAAAAATGCCTTCTGTACCTTCCAGACTGATTTTGAGAGCAAAGCAAGGAAAGAAAAAGCACGCAGCCTGTTTTAAGAAAACAGTGTTCACTCCTGTGCATTCCCTGTCTCTCGGGGTTTCAATCCGGTTGTTTCCTCACCCGAGATTCCAAAGCTGGCTGGTGGTTCGTGTGGGCACGAAGGGAGTGATTTTCCCTCTTGACCTCTGAAGGATTTAGGGTCTGCTGTCTGACTCTGTGTCTCTCTCTGTGTTCTGTGCTGAGCTCGGTGCTCGGTGTTCAGAGCGAGAATGATGAGGAGTCTCAAGGTCTTGGTTTTCTGGTTTCTCGCGTTGTTTATTAGTTCTTATCTTACAATTCTCTGTGTCCGGCCATGGTGTTCACAGCAGCCTGGACACGAGGTGACTCCCCTTCCCCTGTGTCCGGCCATGATGTCCACTGCAGCTCGGACACAAGGCGACTCCCCTCCTGTGTCCGGCCATGGTGTTCACAGCAGCTCGGACACAAGGCGACTCCCCCGTGTGATGGGAGGTCGCTACCTCTTATACAGATAACTACGTACCCATTGTTTACAATTCTGTGCCAATGTCTATCACCTATACTAACACGATCATTTCTACTTTGATCCAATCCACTGAAACTATTTTGTGCCCATGTCACTGCAGAAGATGGATGCCAAGGGAGAAGAAGAAGAACCCAGGGCACCGCCCTAAAACCACCATCTTGTCCCTTTGCATCTACATTCTAAAAATCCAAAACTACAAAATCTTCTGCACAGTGATAACTACACTACTCTCAGTAACACCTTTGTGACTTGCAATTCTTCTCTGTGTTAGATGTTTTTCTCATGGACCAAGATCAAAGACTGTGTCTTCCTGGGCTCTGTGCCAGGCAAACCCCCCTGCACAGACCCCAGACCCTCTTTCTTGGGTCCCAGGCCTCTCTACCGAGGTCTGTGACTTCCCAGGGCGCCCAGAGGGATGCCCTGGACTCCAACACCTGTCCAGTGTGTTCAGCCCAAGGACAGACAGACTGCAGCACACAGATCTCCTTTGCTCTCTGTTAGTTTCACCCAGCTAAAGCAAAGATTTTTTTTTTCCTTTTTCTTCTGACTGTTTAAACCTGCTGCAGACTGAAAAACCCAGAGAAGCACCGAACAATAAACAAATCAATCCACAAAAATAAAAACAGCACAAATATACTCAAATTAACAGCACCAAAAACAATTATTCCTGACTCAATAAACCCATAATTCCTCAAAACCATCAAAACAAACTGACTACCTATAAATACACACAAAACCAAAAGATCCATTTGACTACAAACAATATCTCCTAAATTATGCAAAAATATGAAACATACACTGTAGTCAAGCAGGCTAAATAAACAAACCCCAATAATAAAACAAACAATTATCTAATTATAAATATTAAAAAACCTGTAAAAAATTAACTACATCACACTGTCTCAAACCCACTAAAACAAACAGAACACACTCACCATGATAAAAGCCACCACTAAATAAATAAAACCCTCCCCTACACCTCACACCACAGCCAACTACACCATTATAAACCTTAAAAAACAATTATTCGGAAAACACAATATACCCCAAAAATAATTCAACAACAAAACTCAGTTAAAAAATACTCTGACCATGTGAACTACGAATTCTAACATGAAATAAATACACCACATATCCCTCATCACACCACCTACAAACAGAATAAAGCCACACAATAAATCACTAAAAACCACCAAACAGAAAAACCAGCTCTACCCAACCTGAATCCCTCCACACAACACACAAAACCCCAATAACACATTTCAGAAGTCTCTCAAAAAGAGCTACTTAAATTAATTCTACCTCAAATACAAACAAACCCACATAAAGTTACCTTCACTCAAAAACCAAATTACTCACAATAAATAACACCAAAAAAGTCACACAAAACACTACACACCACCTAAGAACATCATATTGAAAAGAAGCCACAAAGAAGGGCCACTATTAATTAAAATTCCAGGAGAAAAGAAAATCTCTCCAGTTTAAACACAGACAGCAACAGAAGAAGAATTTCTTCAATCAACTTGAACTCCTTTTGTCTCCATAACTCCTTTTTCTTCTGGGAGCACCGGGAAGGGATTGGTGAGATGAAGCTGAAAAAGAAAAAAAAGTCCCCCCTATAAACCCACACTGGCTTACCTTCTGCTGCTGCTGGGTATAAAGGTTTGTCCCTCGTTGCCTCCAGAAGTGACGCTCCAAACCCACGTGCTCCTGCCTTCACTCCAAGAGCCACAGCCAGGACCCGAGCACTCACTGCTCTCAGCTGGATACCGAACTGAGCTGAGGCTCCCCCTCTTAAACCGCCCCCTCGTTATCCATTACAACTCCCACCTGTGCCTGGTGTGTCCCCTCGTTATCCATTACAGCTTCACCTGTGGGTGCCGGGGGATCGGGGCCGGGGGGGATCGGGGTCGGTGCTGAGCGCGGGGCGGAGCCGGGGGCGGTTCCCGGGACCCGCTGTCCAATCAGCGCTGCCGATGCCTCAGCGAGCCCGCCAATTGGGAGCCGGGCGGGGATTCAAATCGGTGCCGGAAAATGCCGATGCTCCATGAGCTCGGTGTGGAACTCTCCGGTGGGGTCCGGGGTCCTGGCACCTGGGACCCGCCCCGCGCCCGTGGAGCCCCGCCCCCGGCACTGCCCGGCCCCGCCCCTGGCTGCCTCTGGGCCCCGCCCCCGGCACTGCCCGCCCCCGCCCCTGGCTGCCTCTGGGCCCCGCCCCCGGCACTGCCCGGCCCCGCCCCTGGCCGCCTCTTGGCCCCGCCCCCGGCACTGCCCGGCCCCGCCCCCGGCTGCCTCTGGGCCCCGCCCCTGGCCGACTCTTGGCCCCGCCCCCGGCACTGCCCGGCCCCGCCCCCGGCCGCCTCTTGGCCCCGCCCCACAGTGCCCCGGCTCCACCCCGAGTCCGCCCAGCGCCCCGCCTTCTTCAAGTCCCATTTAACCAGAATGAATTTTTGGGGTAGGAGCACCCAAAGCCAGCAGAACTGGCCTTAATCACTTTTTGGGGGATCTCTCTTTTCTTCCTCACCAAACTCCCACTGTCAAAACCCAGCCTGAGGCTCAGCTCCCCATCCCCTCAGTCTCTCCAAGGACCTCGGCTTGGATTTCCCAATCCAATAAGGCAGAAATTCTGCTGTCCTCATTGGATATCCTAATTGCAGTAATTGCTTAAGAAATAATTGAAAGACATTAAAGGAATGAAGGGAAATTAAACAAGAGCTGCCAGCTCCAGGGGCCATCCCAAGGGTTGCTCAAAACCCTCAAACCAATAATTTGCTTTAATTAACCAACTCAAATGGAGTAATTAACACCACAATGATACAGCATGATCCTTTATAATTGAGTTATAGAAAAATATTGAAGTATTTAAAACCTTTCTAAACCCAGAAACTCTTTTAAGAGATATACAGGGCACAGCCGCAGACAGAGTCTGGTGACTCAGGGGAAAAACCCCAAAGTTTTCAGTCTTTAGCATCTTCCACAATGTCACCGTTGACAGCAAACATGGCTTCAGCCTCAGCAAGACAGACTCAGAGATTTTGCAGATCCTGGTCTCGCCTCAGGCTTTCAGCAGGTCCAGCCTGCAAGGAGAGAGAAGAAAATGGGTCAGAATGGACAGCCTACCTCCAGAAAATCAGCATCATCCACAAAGCATTAAATAGAGCTGTAAGAACTTCCCAAAGGTCCATTTCCCTGCGGACTGAGGGCTCCAGGTTGAAGCACAGGCTGCACCTGCCAAGAGCAGACTATGGAAACCCCAGAAGTAAAAGCTGCTCGATATTTCAATACAAAGTGACAGCAACAACATTAAGTCCATTTGCACAAAAGGCAGAAGAGACGTGACTCAAAGTTAAGTCAAGATCTGGAGAAGTGAATCAGAACTAACCAAAAACAACCTGTCAAATTATTGAGACACAAATAGGAACCTGATGCTGTGCTGGATAAACACAAAATGCTGATTACCATGAAAACTGAAGGAAAACTTGCTGAAGATCTTCCATGACACAAGATAGCAATGACATGAAGCAGTGCAGTACGTGTTACAATGCACTGAAATGCTCGGGGCGAAATCATCTGTTCCGCAGAAACTGCTGAAGCACATTAAGGTTTCACAGAGATGATTAAAAAAAATGATATAAGGTTAAATCTCACCCTTTGCAGCACCTCTTGCAAGACAGCTCGACTTTCAAGAGTTAATGGTTCCTCACGAATAAGAGCTTGCTTTTCCAGGGTTCCTAGAATAGAGCCCAGATGCCACCGTTGAGATCCTGAAGCCAAAAATCCAAATACAGTGCTCCTTCAGAACCCTGAGGGACAGCCACGGATTCTGGGGCTACAGGAAACAGTGAAAAATAACACCAAGAACAGTGCAGTGCTGGCTGGGAGAAGCAGCATTACTCTCTGAGAAAATGCCATTCTGCAGCCGGTTTAGTGCTTTAGAGAATTTTACTGCCATGGGGGAGGGGAAAAAAAAAAAAAAGGTATTATAGCTGGGGAATGAAGGGAAAAAATCCCCAAACCACTGTCCAGAGTCTGAGGCTGAACATCCACAATAAGACATCAAAATAAATAGAGACTTCAGAAAAAAAATAGAGACATTAAAACCAGCCCCAATGAAAAGCCGTCTATTAGAACAATGCTTGCACCAAAGAACTCTGGCGTGGAGCCTTAATTCAGGATAAAGTTACTGAAGAATATCTGAAGACCACTTTTAAGTGCTGTACGCCAAACTAAACCCAAGCCCGCTTCCATTTTCTAGACAGATCCTCAGACTGCTGAGTGAGAGTCTCAAGCACACACTCAGTCGTCAGATTTGCCTTTGCCCTCCTCAGCAAGGACAGAGCAGACGTGGCCAGTGCAGGTCAGACCCACCCCAAGCCCTGCCTGAGCCCCTCTGGCCACCCTTCCTGCTGCTAATACTGGCCCCAACAGGCTCCAGCCAGGCCCTTTATGAGTTTGCTTTGTGTATTCTCCTGATCAGATGGGAAGGAACCCTCCTGTGCCCTGAGCCCGGTGAGATTTTCCTGGACAAAATGCAATTTCTCATACAAAAGGCAGTTTTGTTTGGGTTTTTTGTAGGATTTGCCCTACACAGGTGATGTTCCTCACAACTCAGCACTACGATGCCAACAGCAGCAATACAGAAAACCCCTCTGGGACAGAGCAGCAGAAAAACCCACCTCCAGACTCCCCAGAGAGATGACAGGAGCGCCCTCCGTGCGATGCCTGCTGAGCCAAGTGGAGCTGGCAGGGTGACCCATGGACATTCTGCGTTCACCTTTCAACAGAGTCAATGCGGAAACAGAACAAATCTCTCTCGGTGTCGAGATCCCTTCAGGTGCACCTGGAGATGCTGCAGTGTCCTTCAGCAGCCAGAGCAGAACAGGGTTTCTACTGTGCTGTAAGTGAGAAATACAATTTAATCAGAAGAAAATAAAAGGAAGCATCTCTCCTTGTATTTTTATATTAAAAAAAAATCATGCACTAGAATTTTTTTAAGTGTTCATTCTTGCTTTTATGCAAGTGTAAGTTATGAGGACTCAACTTCCAGCCTGAAATTGCAACAGCCCCTCAGGCTGACTGAGCTCAGCCAGACCACCAGAATCACTGAATTGTGGAAGGGAAAGCTCATCCCATTCCAGCCCCAGCCAGGGCACGGACACCTTCCACCAGATCCAGGGGCAGCCACAGCTTCTCTGGGGAACCTGTGCCAGGGCCCCGCCGCCCTCCCAGGGAACAATTCCTTCCTGATATTTAATCTAAACCGGCCTCCCTTCATCCTGAGGAAGCCCTTCCGCTTGTCCATCACTGCGTGTCCTTGTGAGAAATCCCTCTCCATTAGGGCATAAGCGGCTGGCACAGACCCCCCCCAAATCAATGTTCTGGGGGCTCCCGGGGCCACACGAGCACTCCGGGCGTTTTACCGGCTTCTCCTGCCGCCTTCCCCGGGAACCCCCGGCACGGCTCCAGCGCCGACAGCGAGTGCTCCAGCTCCGGGCACAGCGCCAGCGTGTCCCGCCCGCCCGCCGGGGGATCGGCAGCGGCCCCGACACCGCCTTGAATGGCCCGCCGAGGAAGCGGCAGTGACGGCGGACACCAACCCGGGGCCGGCCGGGAACTGCCCCCGGCTCGGGCGGGCGCGGCTCGTTCGGAGAAACTCAGCTGGGCTCGGCTGTTCGGGGAAACCCGGCTGGGCTCGGCTGTTCGGAGAAAATCGGTCATTTCCGTCAGCCGTCGGCTCTTCGGCTGTTCGGCAACTCTCGGTCATTTTCGTCACACCTCGCCTTTTTTGGTGGCAGAGAGCATTACGTCACTTTCGCCCCTCCCCGCCGCCATCTTTAGAAGGTCAACAGCAGCGAACCGAGCCGCCATGTTGGTTGTGGCGCCCCTTAAGGCCCCCCCATAGGTGTCTAACACAGGCGCCTGACTAAAATGAGTAACCCGAACCCGCCTGCGGCGCGGCTGAACCCACAGCCCGTGTCCCTACACCTGGAAACGGCACATAAAATTGTTCCCGGGCGGCGCCGTAGTCGGGATTTTTGTGCAGGCAGTCTGATAAACACACATGGGGGGTCCTCATTTTTTCCCGCCCTTTTCGCCGCCATCTTTAGAAGGTCAAGCGCCCCGAGTCGCGCCGCCATCTTGGTTGTGGCACCCTCCCAAATGTCCCCCTCGGCTGCTTGCACAAGCGCCTGACAACATCGCCTGCCCAAACACTGCCGTGGCGCCGCTCAGCCCCCATCCCGTGTCCGTCACCTGCGTGGGCCGCTAAAACAGCTCCCGGGCCGCTCCCTGGTCCAGGTCGCGCGCAGGCAGCCGGCTGCCACGTGCCCTGGGTCCCCTCTTTTTTTTTCTCGCCTTTTTGGCCGTGATTTTTCGGTCCTCGGGCGGCAAAACTGCCCGTGAGCTCAGAGACCGGGGCTGCTGCTCACCTCGGGTACCGGCACGGGAGAGAATTGCAGTACCGCTGTATGTCCACAGGATGGCAGCACTGCCGCACAGCTCTCGGGACCGGCACGGGGGACAGTTGCAGTACCGATCTTTATCCACAGGATGGCAGCATTGCCTTACAAATCGCCTGCCATCAACCATACCTAATCCAAAAAAGCCTTCAGTTTAGGCTGCATTTCAAAATAACTTCTATTTCTTCCTTTGATATATCTAATAACCATTACAAATTTATCTATTATATCATGTACATTATATTAAGTATATTTTACATATTATAATAAACAGAACAAGTAATAATATAGTGTATCAATACTGTATCTATTCCTATTATCTTTCATATTTTATAGTTCTCATACTGTTACTTATATTTTTATTTTTTTGTATTATTTTCAATTCGTATTTACTTCTTTCCAATTTTACCGATATTTTAAAGTATATGAATTCATTGACCTAACACATCAGAACCACAGTTAATTAGAATTGAATGAGCCTGGTTTTCTAAGAGATAAATATTTAATCGTTATTAAAATAATATGGGCATATTTTCTCTTTCTGTGTGCTTTTGGGGAGAGGGAGTTTGTTTTGGATTTCTTGGCTAATAAACAAGGAGGTTCAAAGAGCTACAAAATAAAATGTCCATATTATTTTATCTCTGCCTCTGAAATACACTTCGACATCAAGCTCCTGCTGGTAACACTGTACATGGGTAGAATGAGACCTGAAAGGAAAAAACAGGCACCACGGTGATCACAGCTTTCTCAGTTCAGGTTTATTAATTTAGTAGAAAACACAGAGAATTTTTAGTAACTGCACTCTCAATTATATCCAGACGTCCAGCAGACAGGGAGGTCATTTCTCAACTTCTTCCTTGCTGAGAGCCAACCTCCCACATACTCGGGGGAAACAAAAGGGTGGATTTTATCCCCCTGCATCTGAAAGAAAGTCAGGACAAAATTCAAAGTGCTGCAGGAGAACTTGACAGCTCCAGACACTTTGTGTCCATCTAGGGATACCCTCTACAGGCCAACTACACCCTACATGACAAATTTCAACTCCCCAGGACTTGTCCCATTCCCCCTACACCCAGACTAAGCAACAAGGCAGAGCAGCTCCAGGCCAAACACACCAACACCCGTGACACAGGACAGGACAAAAGGGGGGACACAACAGGGACAGAAATATCTCAGCAAGAAGAATGACCCTGAGGACCGAGATGAGGTCCTCAACTCGCAATGAGATGACCGAGGTAAGACCCATGGGGAGCTGACCAGGCTCAGAGAACCCTGCAGGAAGAAGATGCCAACGGGATCACTGATCCCAAGAAAAGCAGAGATGGATGCCCGAGAATTCTATGGTCAGAATCCTGTACCTGTCTCTGCATTCTGACAAGACCTAATCCGCCTGAATGGATCACAGCAGTGCACAGCTGTGGATACAGCTCAGAACAAGACCTGGAAAGGCACCAGCCTGGACATTTGTGAAGAGAGATGGATTCTGAGGAGCCTCTGAGCTCCCAAGTCATGGTTTGATGCCTGGCCTGGTATCAGCACCAGGAATAGGAAGATGTTAAGAACAATGCCTGGGGTCTCCAAAAGACCCCTTGAAGGGTTAAGGCAAAAGACACACAAAACAAAACACACAAAAGGCACGGAGTGAACAACAGACAAGTGACACGACGTGCCCTGGGACTGCTCTGCCCTGCACACCTCAGCACTGTGAGACCTTCCCTCTATGTGCCCTAAAGGGGTCACATCTTGGACATCCCCATCTCCAAACCTGATTTAAAACCCCCTCCTGGTGACCCCTGACCCCACACCCCACTTTCATCCCCTCTGTGGCTCCCAGCCCTCCACTTATCTCTGGGACATCTGGGGATGCCAATCCATGTCAAAAGCCAAAGAAGGTGCCTCTCCCTCGGGGAAATTCCTGCTGCCACTGGGCTGGTGTCTCTCAGTCAGCTACAATAAAGAAAAGCAAATGTGACCATGTGATCTCAGCAGCACATGGGCCAAAAACCAGCAATTCTGCTACTCACCACCTCCTGAGCACACCCAGGTCCTCGGGCCCTGTGCTCCAGCTGTGCTCAGACACCAACACTGCAGGGTGTGCCTGGGTTAAGAGCAGACAAGGTGATGTGGCACTGCTGAAACTTGAGCAGAGCCTCCCTCCTCCTCCCTGACACACCTCAACTCCTCGGCTGTTACCAAAGCCCACCTGGATGGCCCCTTCAAATGGAGAAGGTCAAGTCTTCACCACACAGTCCTGTAATGTTCCCAGGGTCCAGCTGGTGAGGGGAGCTCGGCATCGTGTGAGTGGAACACCTAAAACACACAGCACTGGATGCTCAGAGTTCCACCAGCAAGTGAGGCTTCAGCAATAGTAACTGCTTCTGTCCACCCATCACTGCTCACCTCGTCCACTTCACCTTGACTGCTGATATCCAGCTTTGCCTCCTAAAAATAAAGACAAAGAGCAGTGCTGTGACATGGCCACCATTTACACTCCCCTGCAAACACAAACAGTGACTGACCTTCTCAGGGGAGCCCCCTCACCCGGGATGGGGCACTCTGCCATGGATTTAATCCATCTGCACCTGAAACAAAGTCAGGACAAGAGTCAAAGTGCTGCAGGAGAACTCGACAGCTCCAGACACTTTGTGTCAATCCAGGGATACCCTCTACAGTCCAACTACACCCTACATGACAAATTTCAACACCCAAGACTTGTCCCATTCCCCCCACACCCAGACTGAGCAACAAGGCAGAGCAGCTCCAAGCCAAACACACCAACACCCGTGACACAGGACAGGACAAAAGGGGGGACACAACAGGGACAGAAATATCTCAGCAAGAAGAATGACCCTGAGGACCGAGAGAACTCGCAATGAGATGACCGAGGTGAGACCCATGGGGAGCTGACCAGGCTCAGAGAACCCTGCAGGAAGAAGATGCCAACGGGATCACTGATCCCAAGAAAAGCAGAGATGGATGCCTGAGAATCCTACGGTCAGAATCCTGTACCTGTCTCTGCATTCTGACAAGACCTAATCCACCTGAATGGATCACAGCAGTGCACAGCTGTGGATACAGCTCAGAACAAGACCTGGAAAGGCACCAGCCTGGATGGTTGTGAAGAGAGATGGATTCTGATGTGTGTCTGAGCACCTGAGTCAAAGTTCAATGATATCAGTGCCTGGCCAAGGAACAGGGAGATATTAAGAACGATGCCTGGGGTCTCCAAAAGACCCCTTGAAGGGTTAAGGCAAAAGACACACAAAACAAAACACACAACAGACACAGAGTGCACAACAGACAAGTGACACGACGTGCCCTGGGACTGCTCTGCCCTGCACACCTCAGCACTGTGAGACCTTCCCTTCACGTGCCCTAAAGGGGTCACAGCTTGGACATCCCCACCTCCAAACCTGACCCAAAAATCCCTCCCGGTGACTCCCAACCCACACCCCACTTTCACCCCCTCTGTGGCTTTTAGCCCTTCACTTATCTCTGGGATGTCCAGGGATGAGAATCCACATCAAGGGCCAAGGAAGGCTGTCTCTGCCTCAGGGAAATTCCTGCTGTCTCAGTCAGGTGCCATAAAGAAAACCAAACATCCACGGATGATCTCAGCAGGGCTGTTGGGTGAGAGGATCTCAGTGTGCGACAAGTGACCACCTGAAACACACAAACAATAAGGGATGCTCAGAGTTGCACCAGAAACACCACTGCCCTGACCACACAAATGTATCCATTTTAGAAAACAAAACACAAACAAAAGTCCATTAAAAAAAAGCCAACTCTTATTATTCCTAGTCCATTTTCCAAATATAATAAAAATAACCCCATCTCCATTCTCCTCAAAAAACCTCTGAAATATACACCCAGAACACCCCCTACTGAAATACCTGCCTCTAACCACATAAAAACTAGAAAACCTATATTCCTTGACCTATAGAAATTTATTAACCTAGTACGTCAAAACCACAGACTTTTAAATCCTTAGTCCACACATGTAGACCGTATACACCAATCCCATCACTACATACCAAATCAAAGCCTATTTTCTATTACTAACAGAACAAAAAAAGCCTCTACCTTTAACTGCAATAAAACTTCTAATTAAAAATAAAATAATTTCATTATAACTAAGCAAAAACTTCAAACAAACTTCCTCCAAAATAAATAATTTAAACACCAAAACCCCTCAAAAATTCAAAATAACTACTTCAAAAACGCCTTCAGTACCTTTCAGACTGATTTTGAGAACAAAGCAAGGAAATAAAAAGCACGCAGCCTGTTTTAAGAAAACAGTGTTCACTCCTGTGCATTCCCTGTCCACTGTATTCAGCCCAAGCACAGACAGACTGCAGCACACAGATCTCCTTCGCTCTTAGTTAGTTTTAGGGCAGAGAAGTTCCCTGCACTGATTATTTCCCCTTTTTCTTTGGGTTCATTAAACCCGCTGCAGACTGAAAAACCCAGAGAAGCACCGAGAGCTGCACCTGCAGCCACGGGGCCTGGACCTCAGCATTTTATCAACACCAGAACAGCGGATAAGAGACCAAAGGAGCTGAGCTACAACCCACAGCAAGGACTTGCTGAATTTACCATCTCCTTTCAGAAAAACAAAGTGTTTTATTATTTTTTGTTATTTATTCTTTATGCTTATGACCACTTTGTTTGTTAAATAAATAGTTTTTTCCATTTCTTCCTAAAGAAATTCTTTCACAAACCAATTTAAAAGAGAGACCATTTTGGTTTACTCTCTAAAAAAAACCCTATTCAAAAGTTTCCTCTCAGGTTTACCCTAAACCACAACAACAAACAAATCAATCCACAAGAATAAAAACAGCACAAATATACTTCAATTAACAGTACCAAAACCAATTATTCCTAACTCAATGAACCCATAATACCTCAGAACCACCAAAACAAACAGATCACCTATAAATACACACAAAACCAAAAGATCCCTTTGGCTACAAACAATATCCCCTAAATTATCCAAAACTATAAAACATACACTGTAGTCAAGCATGCTAAATAAACAAATCCCATAAAACAATAATCTAATTATAAATATTAAGAAACCCTAAAAAATGAACTACATCACACTGACTCAAACCCACTAAAACAAACACAACACCATTGCCATGATTAAAGCCACCGCTAAACAAATAAAAACCTCCCTTATACCTCACACCACAGCCAATTACACCACTGTAAACCTTAGAAAACAAACTCTTGAAAAACACAATATCCCCCAAAAACAACTCAGTAACAAAACTCAGTTCAAAAATACTCTGATCATGTGAGCTATGAAACCGAACATGAAATAAATACACCACATATCCGTCATCACACCACCTACAAAGAGAATAAAGCTACACAATAAATCATTAAAAACCACCAAACAGAAAAAAAAACAGCTCTACCCAACCTGAATCCCTCCATACAACACACAAAACCCCAATAACACATTTCAGAAGTCTCTTTAAAAAAGCTACTTAAATTAGTTCTACCTCAAATACAAACAAACTCACACATGAGGTTACCTTCACTCAAAACCCAAATTACTCACAATAAATAATACCAAAAAAGACAGACAAAACACAACACACCACCTAAGAACCTCATATTGAAAAGAAGCCACATAGAAGGGCCACTATTAATTAAAATTTCAGCTGAAAAGAAAATCTCGCCACTTTAAACACGGATAACAACAGAAAAAAGGAGTTTCTTCCATCAATTTGAACTCCTTTTGTCTCCATAACTCCTTTTTCTCCTGGGAGCACCGGGGAGGGATTGGTGAGACGAAGCTGAAAAGGAAAAAAGTCCCCCCAATAAACCCGCACTGGGTTATTTACCTGTTTGGCACAAAGGTTTGTCCCTCGGCGCTTCCCGAGGAAATGCTCCAAATCCAAATGCTCTTGTAGTCTCTCCATGAATCACACCCAGAACCTCAGGATAAACTCCTCACTCCTCACAGCTCGATACTCAACTGAGCTGAGGCTCCCCTTTTAAACAGCCCCCGGCTGGAACCGCCCCATCGTTATCCACCACAGCCCCACCTGTGCCTGCTCTGTCCCCCCTCACTGTTCCCAGCTCACACCTGGGGCTGCTCTCTCCCCTCCCCATCCTGTGGCATCTCTCACCTGCAGCTGCTGCCACTCCGAGGGTGAGCGCAGAGGGGACTTGCTGTTCATTCCCGGGACGGTTCATTGTCTGCACCTGACACGATGGGGCACCGGGCTTCCCTTGCTGTGGATAAGGACCCCTCTTCTCCTGCAGGTGCCCGAGGCTGGAACGGGGATTCCACCCCCGAAAGTCCGTATGCATGAGGTTCATAATTCCCAAGGAAATTCCCCAGAAATCGTTACCCTTCATTTACAAACATTCCTTTGGAATCACTCTTAACTTGTCCTTCTGTGGAAGCATTTTAAACATTGGAGAGTTCAGGAGCCGAGTTGGCTTGTTTATGACTTGGCTGACAAGCCCAGACAAAACCCAAACACCGAGAACCCCGGCCCCGCCCGGCCCCGCCCCCGCCCCGAGCCCGCCCAGCGCCCGCCCTGCCCGAGATGGGGGCGGGACCATCGCCCGCGGCCCCGCCCTTCTCCCTGGGCCGGCCCCGCCCCTCACAGCTCAGCCGAGCCGGGTCCGAGGGGAGAGGAGAGATCCTGGTATCATTTCAAAACGCATTGGGAAAAATAAAGATACCGATTACATGAAGCAGTCCAGTATGTGTTACAATGCTCTGCAATGCTCTGGGTGAAATCATCTGTTCCGCAGAAACTGTTTAAGCATATTAAGGTTTCACAGAGATGATTACAAAAAAAAGATATCTCACCCTTTGCAGCACCTCTTGCAAGACAGCTCGACTGTCAAGAGTTAATGGGTCCTCACGAATAAGAACTTGCTTTTCCAGGGTTCCTAGAATAGAACCCAGATGCCACAGTTTAGATCCTGAAACGAAAAATCCAAATACAGCACTCCTTCAGAACCCTGAGGGACAGCCACGGATTCTGGGGCTACAGGAAACAGTGAAAAATTGCACCAAGAACGGTGCAGTGCTGGCTGGGAGAAGCAGCATTACTTTGTCCGATAAAATGCCATTATGCAGCCAGTTTAGTGCTTTAGAGAATTTTACTGCCATGGGGAAAAAAACAGGGAAAAAAAAAATTGAACCAAAAATAGTGCATTGAAACAAGCAAAATAGTGAAAAGATGCAATAAATATGAAAAACATAGTTACTTCTAATAAAAGCAAAAAATAACAAAAAATGCAAAAAACGCGGTTTTATTTCTGATCCTTTAAACGCTGCTTTAAATCCAGAAACTACAGAAGCGCTTCTCGCTGGCCCCTGCTAGCTACAGCCGGTCCTCCTGCGACGCACCAGGCCTCCGGCCGCCCTGGGTACGGCTGGCGCCACTGCCCCAGGACACCGGCGGCCCCCAGACACTGGCGCAGGCGGACGCGGGAGTCGCGTCCGTGCTCACCCTCGCTCCCCGGGCCGGCAGCTGCGGACATCCCGTCCCGGCGCAGCGGCGCTCCTCCCAGCCGACCGACCGCGCAGCTCCAAACGCCGCTCCCCGTCCCCTCAGGGCGCTACTTATGCCCCAGGGCCGGCCAGCTCAGCCAATCACAAGCGGAGGCAGCGCCGGCCCCGCCAATCCCTGTTGAGGAAGCGCCGGCCAGGTCAGCTCAGCCAATCACAAGCGGATGCAGCGCCGGCCCTGACAATCCCTGTTGAGGAAGCGCCGGCCAGGTCAGCCCAACCAATCACAAGCGGAGGCAGCGCCGGCCCCGCCAATCCCAGCTCGGCTCCGCGAGCCCCCGCCCCGCTGTCCCCTCACGGCCCCGCTCCCGCCAGGGCAGTCGCGATAGGGACCGGGAGCGCTCCGGGCGGCAGGAGCCGCTCCTGCTCCGCCCGCAGCCGGCGCTGCGCCGGCGTCCTGCCGGGGCTCCGGGCACGAGAGGACGGCGACGGCGATTTCCTGGTGCCGGCAGGGCCGGGCCAGGCCGCGGGGAACCCCCGTGCCGGCCCCGGGACCCCCCAAATCCTGCCGCTCCCCGTGGTGCCGGGGAATCTGTTTCCAGCATAGGCAGAAAAATCTTTACGAGAAACCTCAAAACTCGGGGACACGGGGTCTGACGGGAGAGCGGAGATTTTGGTATAATTTCAAAACGCATTGCGAAAAATAAATCTATGGAACAGCTCATTTCCTCTCTATGGAAACCTCAGAAGTAAAAGCTGCTCGGCTAATTCCATAAAGCATTCCAAAATCAGGGTCCTGGGGAGCGACGTTCGGGGCAACTCGGCTGGCTTCGGCTCTTCGGGGAAACTCGGCGCTTTCCCTCAGCCGTCGGCTCTTCTCGGCTGTTCGGCAACACTCGGTCGTTCTCGTCACCCCCCCGGCTCTTTTCGGTTGCGAGAAGCATTACGTCACTTTCGCCCCTCCCTGCCGCCATCTTAGTTGTGGCTGAAGCCAATTCTGGTCGAGACGCCATCTTGGTTGTGGCACCCCCTTAAGGCCCCCGTCGGTGTTTAACATAGACGCCTGACTAAATCCACTAACCTTAACCCGGCTGCTGCGCGGCTGAATCCACAGCCCGTGTCCCTACATCTGGAGAAAGCACAGAAAATTTCCCCCGGGCGGCGCCGCGGTCGGGGCTTTGTGCAGGCAGTCAACTAGACACATTTAGGGTCCTCTCATTTTCCCGCCCTTTTCGCCGCCATCTTGAGAAGGTCAAGCGCCCCGAGCCGCGCCGCCATCTTGGTTGTGGCACCCCCCCAAATGTCCCCCTCGGCTGCTCGCACAGGCCCCTGACCACATCGCCTGCCCGAACACTGCCGTGGCGCCGCTCAGCCCCCATCCCGTGTCCGCGCACCTGCGTACGCCGCGGAAAAATCGCTCCCGGGCGTCTCTGTGGTCCAGGTCGCGCGCAGGGAGCCGGCTGCCACGCGCCCGGGGTCCTCGCATTTTTTCCCACCTTTTTGGCCGTGAACGTTCGGCGCTCGGGCGGCAGCACTGCCCGTGAGCTCACAGCTCGGGGCTGCTGCGGGCCCGCGGGGACGGGCACGGCGGAGCGTTGCAGTATCGCTTTTTATCCACAGGATGGCAGCATTGCCTTACAGATCACAGCCCGGGGCTGCTACACGCCTCGGGTGGGGAGAGCTGCAGTACCGCTCTGTGTCCACACGGTGGCAGCGCCGCCGTAGGGAGCGGAGACAGAAAAGAACGTGGCCAAAATTCCCCTTCCAAACATCCCCGAAAATAAAGGCCCCAAAAGACCCCCAACCACAACAACTACGAGAACCTCGCCATCAACCAAGCCAAAACCAAAAAAGCCTTCATTTTAGGCTACACTTCAATATTTCTTCTATTTCTTATTTTGATATTTCTATTAATCATTACAATTTATCTATGATATGTACATTATAGTAGGTATATTTTACATATTATAATATAGGGAACATGTAAAAATATAGAGTGGATTTATTGATATTACTTTTCATATTTTATAGTTCTCCTTTTCTTGCTTATATATATATATATTTATTTTTTTGTGTGTGTTTTCTTCTTGATATTTTAAACATATGTATTCATTAACCTAACAGATCAGAACCACAGTTAATTAGAATTGAATGACCCTGGTTTTCTAAGGGGTAAATATTTAATCATTATTAAAATATTATGGGCACATTTTCTCTTTCTGCGTGCTTTGGGGGAGAGGGGGGTTGTTTGTGGGGGGGGGGTTGTTTTTTTGGGTTTTTTTTTTTTTTTTTTCTGAATTTTGGATTTCTTGGCTAATAAACAAGGGGGTTCGGAGAGTTACAAAATAAAATGTCCGCACAGTTTTATCGCTGCCTCTGAAATACACCTCGGCATTGACTCACTGCTGGCAATACTGTGCACGGGGAGAAGGAGACCTGTTTAGGGTTTGAAAGGAAAAGAAAGGCACCACGGTGTTCACAGCCTTCTCCGTTCAGGTTTTTTAATTCAGCAGAA
This sequence comes from Zosterops lateralis, assembly GCF_965231275.1. NCBI lineage: Eukaryota > Metazoa > Chordata > Aves > Passeriformes > Zosteropidae > Zosterops > Zosterops lateralis. The sequence continues at coordinate 51,459 of NW_028154568.1, forward strand.
AATACAGAGGAGTTTTGCTAACTGCGCTCTTGATTATATCCAGACGTCCAGCGGAGAGGGAGGTCATTTCTCAACTCCTTCCTTGCCCACAGCCAACTTTCCACGTGCTCAGGGGAAAAAAAGAGTAGGATAAAAAAAAAAAACGGAATAAAGAAAACATGAAAAAAAAATTAATATAAAACAAATAAAATAAAAGTTGAAAAAAAAACCCTCAAAAGAGTAAAAAAGAAATAAAATTTAAAATAAATTAAAAATATAATAAATTGTTTAAAATAAAAAATATCACGAAAGTAAAATCTAAAATATCCATAAATTGAAAAATGAAAAAATTAAGAGTAATTAGGATTTTAAATAGTAATAAAGAAAAATAAAAACTAAAAAGTAAATAACAGAACAAAAATATAAAAATAAAAGAAATAAACCCAAATCATTTTAAAAATACAAAACAAAAAAAACCCCCATGAAAACATTAACCACAATACAATATTTAACATAAAAAATACAAAAATCAAAAAGTAAAAAGGAAAATAATAATTAAAATAAAATATGAAACTAAATAAACACAGCTTTCCCCTTTATGCCACTGACTACCACAGCTCTGGGAGCATCCTGGATTATGCAGGGATAGGGAAAACAAACCCAGTGCCTCCCAGAAAATAAGGTTTTCTAGACAAATCCCAGTTTTGCTTGGAAACGAATTCTGTTTTATCGGGAAGTTCACTTTGGATGAACATCCACATGTGCCAAGGCAGGAAAGAACCACCCCCTTGTGTCCAAGGGACAGCAACTAGGCCGGGATTTAAGTTTTAATGGAACTTATATAATAAAAAACGCACCAAATTGAACTTCACAAAGAGACGAATCACGGCAATTAAACACTTAACGAGTTTTCCTGGGAATTCCCAGAATTCTGCGGATATGGCGCTGAACAATTCCGGATTTACCAACATTAATTGGGTAAATTTCCTTGGAAATGTCCCCTAAGAAGTAGCAAAATTCCAACTTGGATGGAAAATAGGAAAAAATAAATGCTGACTTACTAAAATCAGAGAGAGGCTAAACATCAAATAAAAGGAAGGAATAATATCTAACTCCCAGCTTGCCTGCAAAACAAGCCCGGAAATTTCTAACGCTGAAAACTTTTGGAACGGTCAGGAAGTCGGTGGAAGCCCATGGAATGAGGATTTCAAATCTGCTTCCTCTGCTCTGATTTTCAAGGGAAGAGGGAGTTAAACATGCCTGTTTACTCCTATTCGAAAAAGGATCTCTCATTTATGGGAGTAACAATCCAAAGGAACTCCAATCTTACTTGGATTTGACAGCTGAAACTCTCAGCAGAGTTGCGAAGTTTCAGCGGAACAAAAGAGCCACAATTCCTGGAAAAACAAAATGCAACTCAGCAAAAGACAGCAATTCCATTGACAAATGCATGGAGGAGGAGGAGGAGGAGGATGACACCAGGAACACAAACCAGCTGAAAGCAACGATTTATTGGAAAGGGCTGGAAATCAAATGGACAGTCTCTGGTCATGCTCAGGCATTTCTCCAGGAGTCAGAGAGAAAAGTGGGAACCCTGCACTGGGATAAGGCCTTCCTGTGGCTTCACTTCCTACTGGCTCTCTCCTTTTTTGCCAACTACCTGCAAGAGGAAAAACAGCAGGAATAAAGTTTCAAACAGGAGGTCCTTGGTTCAGGCAGACTGAAGTGCAGCTCCCAGGGAGCGAGTCCAGGCTGGGCCCAGGGGAGCTCCGGGAATCTGGGATTGCCCGTGGAATTAAAGGGCTGGAAAAGCAGGACCCACCTGCTGGGTTTAGTGCTGGGACACAGCAAGGCCTCGGCTCAGGGGCAGCAGTTAGAGCCGGGACCGCAGGAGAACGCCCCAAAGCCGGGTTAAACATCCTGCGTGACATGCAGCACGCTCCAGGAGAAACTCGGGTGGGAGAAGCCCCCGGATGCTCCACGTTCCTTGCCTTTAGCTGCTTTGCCTCCCTCAGAATGCTGACCTCGCCGTGCAGCTCCTACAAAATAGGAGAACCTATGGGAATCATCCACTGGTGGATCTCTAGTTATTAAGAAACAAAATGTGTCCAAGCTCTACTGCAAAGCAGCAGCTCCGAGGAGACACAGGGATTTATTCCAGAGGGGACACAAGTACTTCACAGCTTTTAATACATAAATGAATAGGAGCAGAAATTTTGCGTTTATTTTAGGTCTGATGATGTCCACAGTTGCACAAGCATGGAGGGGCCGTAATCACATTCCTATGTTATTTAGGATATTTTGAATGGCAATATATAACAAACCAATATGTCTCATAATCTGCTATTCAAAGGAAACTAATCATAAGCCGATAACGTGCAGTTTGGGGTCTATCTGTAATTTACCACACTTTTGGTTAAATTACAGCTCCTGACTGTAAAACCCCTGAGAAATCACAATTTTAATCAATTACACCTCAAAATAAAAGAATTGTGATACATAATGGCATTAAAAATTATATTCTTGCATATATAACGCAGACCTTTATCAAATACCAAAAGGTATAGAAAATCTATTTGGTAATTGCTTTGATGTCTCCTGTGAATACAGCAAATTACAAGACCCTCCTGTCGCTACAATAAGATTTGAATGTATCCACTTTCTGGAGTGTATATTGGACAAGAACAAATATTTGCAAAGGTCCGGTTTCACTTCGAACTTCTTCCAAGCAGTTGTCTCCTGTCTGATGCAGATATTTTAGTATTTTGTTGATGGATTATGATATGGATTAAGACAACAGCACACTTCTTGGTCTTTTCAGCTACGTACTGAAAAATTACCTACACAAGAAATGAAAAGCCTTACCCGAATGAATTTACCTCTCGGACAGAAGTTACAGCGATCATCTGCCTGCCTTTGACGACAGTAGCTTCTCTCTGAGAACTTCTGCCCAGTGTTGAAATGTTTCTGGTAGATCTTCAAGCATTCCCCATCTGAGGCTTTTCTCCTCCACAGAAATCCTACAGAAAGGAAAGCTAAACCAGAAAAGTTGTTTGTAAGAGATTCAAACAAGTCACACCTAGATATATAACAGCAGGAGAAGGAAGCAAAAGTTTTGGGTGGGTGGTCTGACAAATATTGAAAAGAAACAAATTGTTTTTCTAACACAGTAGGCCCATGAAAGCAGAACTGGCTGAAGGACCCAGGGGTTTCTTACCAAGGCACAGCAAGGTGGTACTACCTGCCTAGAGAAAATTCATAATAATCCCCTAAAAATTACAGAAAAACAACATTTTCTTTAAAATAAAAATACAACCACACCATTAAATTATCACATTGGCAATATTCACAGGTTTTCAAGTATTACACTCGAGTTGACTTAATACATTTTTCGGAGCATGCACAAATAAATATTCAGAATTCCCAAGTACCTTTCCCTGCCTTGGCAGATTCTCCTCAGAAGCAGCCAGGACTTGGAGATACTGTAATTGCTAAGACACTTAAAAAAAAAAAAAAATTTGAATTCCAGCCTTTGAGATCACTTTATCTGGCAGGAGGGCAGTAGGATTCCTATTTGCTCAAACAGGATTCAGCCCTTCCTGCTGAGATGCCCCCAGAAAGCTGGCTCAGAATCACCAGTGAAGGTCAGAGCTGTTGGTGAAGCTGTTTTCCACTGTGTTATCTGATTGCTTCAACATCATTTCCCCGTATTCACCAATTTCCCTCTTGTGCATGAAATCAATGCATCAATTTACTTCCTGACTCCCAAAGCTCATTCTGCTTTTCATTTAAAGAAAAAGAGAGTGAAAATCAATCCAAAATGGTTCCGCAGCTGCTGAATTATTCTCTGCCTCGTGTCTTTACCGATGCTGAGGGGCACCATCATGCAGCTGCTTCTAGGAACTGGACTTCACCTCACCGAGTGGGTGGCGAGGGAGGCTCCGTCCGTCCCTGGATACGAACGCTGCGGGAAAAGGAAAGACCTCAGCGGCCCGGCCCCGGCCGAGCCCGGCAGCCCCCCCGGCCCTTCCTGCCCCGCTCCCCCTCAGAGGAGAGGGGCTGCGCGCCCCGGCCCACGGTCCCCTCCCTACCTGCAGCCGGGCTCGGCGGGCTCGGGCCGGGCTCGCCTCGGTTCGGCTCCACCCGGCGCGGTTCGGCCGCGCTCGGCCAAGCGGCGCTCGGCTCCGCTCGCTCCGCAGCCCCGGCCGCAGGCGAGGGCTCAGTGTGTGCGGCGGGAGCGGCGGGCGCGGAGCGGAGCGGGGCCGGCGGGCGCCGGAGCCGTCCGGAGGCCTCTCGGGCGGGCGCGACCCCGGGAGGGCGGCGGCATCTCGCCTCCGGCGGGCCGCACGACGGGCCGGTGTCCGCGGCGCCGCCCGGCCGGGCTCCAGCGGGCCCGGGCTCTCCGCCTCAGCCGGGGGCACCAGGGACGGGCGGCGGCCGGCCGTGAGGAGCGAGGCGCTTTTGTCCCTCCCACACATCTCCAGCCTTCAGCTTGGGAGCTCTGGGCCCCTCCCTCATACACCGATTCTCCAATTGGTGGAGAGCCGCCGCAGTGACTGCTGCGCTGGCCTGAAGCTTGAGATCCCGCAGTCGCTGCTGCTGCTGCTGCTGCTTCAGCCTTGCCGCGTGCACCGTGCAGCCCCATCTCCTCCTCCTCCTCCTCTTTCTCCCGATCCTCCTCCCTGGGATGTGGGCAGACCCAGAGGGTAAGTGGGAGCCCTGGCTCACCTCAACCGTTCTCATCCCCCGCCCTGTCACAGGACCCCACAAGTTCACTCAGGGGAGGCACGGCCAGGCCACTGGGCCGTATGGGGGAGCAGATAATTCCCAGCATCAGAGGGTGACCTCCCACCATGCACCAGCCAAGCATGCTTTGTCCCTGCCCACCCTCTCTCTTCCTGCCTCCAGCTCAGGACTTCTGTCCCACCAGCTCCAACACAGAGCCTTGGGCACACGGGTAGAAGAAACAAGAGTGGTGCCAAAAGAGGCCTTGAGGCTTGAGTTTGCCTGCAAGATGTCCTCCCCCTGCAGGGAGCTTATGGGTGCCAGGCAAATCTGAGATCCACAGGGTGCTGAGGGCCCCTTAGAGCAGCCCCTAATTTATTAGGGAGCTGCATCTGCTAAACGGTGTTTCAGGCACTGCTGTCACACAGAGATTTTTACCACAAGCCCGTGAGACTTTATGCTTCCAGGGCAGGCAGCATCAGCCACAGAAAGGCAGGATTGATCTCTGGGCTGGGCTGGTGTTCTGGCCCTATCAGGGAGCCCCAAGCCTGGACAAAAATGCTCTTTCCTATCAAGCATCCTCTATCCTGCGTACCATGTCCAGGTCTTTGGCAGACACAGGTCCTGGCACAGGTGCTTCTCCTGGGGGGAACCATCACCCCAAATAAGCAGCAAGGGTGCTGTTCTCGCAGTCAGACAGCAGCTCTAGCTGGGAGGGAGGGGATAAAATGGCTAAAATCTGCAGCAGACAACCATTGTTGAAAGTAAAACAGAGAATCAAAAAGAGCGTGAAGTCAAACAAGAAAGCAACTCTGAGGAGGGTGAAGAGCATAGAATCATAGAAGCACAGAATGATTTTGGGGTGAAAAGGACCTTTAAAGGCCATTCAGTCCAAGCCCTCTGCCATGGGCAGGGACACCTTCCCTGCTGAGAGCTCCAAAAAACCTGGCCTTGAACGTTTCCAGGGATGGGGCTCCACCATACGTTTGGGTAACATATGGCAGTGTTTATCTATCCCTCACACAGAAAATTAATTTCTTACTATCTGATCTGAATCCCATGTTCCCCTGCCAGCACCTCCATTTGCCATTTCCCCTTTAGCACCTCCAGTCATCTCCTTCCTGCACCCTTTCCTGTCTCCATCCTCCCTCCTAGCAGAGTTGCAGGTTATCCAGTAGCTCCTGAGTGGCCTCTTTGCCAACATCGGGTCTGCTGAGGTGTCATGCGTGGCACTCGTAGGGGACATATGCATCTTAGCAGTGCATCCTGCCCACTGGAGCATCTGCTTCCACTGGCCCCGGGCCAGCCAGGCTGCAGCTGAAGGTGATGGGGAAAAGATCACGTCCCAGTACAAAATCAGTTTGTGCAATATCATCCAATTTGTGCACGCCACAGTTCAGCAGACAGAAGAGCAGTGTGAGTAGAGGAAGGAGCCCTGCCAGAGCCCTCCTCCTCAGCAGGATGGCATCTGATGTCTCATCGGGTGCAAGAGCTCCTGAAACCCTGCAGCTGCTGGGGCATATGACTAGCAGGGTTGGGCAGGGCAGCAGACCAAAAATGCCCCTCAGAGCTCCTGCCATGTGGCACAAGGAACCCCTCTGCGTGTCAGAAAGCTGCCACCAAATTTCCTGGAACTGCAGGATTGACACAGCCAGAATCACGAAAGAGAAAACTGGGGGCAAATCTTTTGGAGGACAGAATTCTTTTTAAAGAAGCACCGCACACCAGTATCTACTCTATTCTTAAGAGGCTTCTGTAGGCTTGCAGGGTGTCTGGGGTCTCCTGAAGCATGGTGTGACCCCCTGCTGGCCATTGCACCCTGCTTTCCACTCCATCCCTGTATGTGCCATCAGCCAAACCCCAGTTCATGCCATCCATGTCCCACACACTCAGGGGACCTCTCCACTGGCTTTTCCCTTGACAGAGCCATTGCTGGTGCAGTTCTGTGCAGGTTCTGTGCTGCAGCCCAATACGACAAGGCAGGGCTTGCTGAATGTCAGTTGGGGTGGCAGAGACCTCGCTGATTTTGAGGTAGATAGACAGCACTGGGGGTCATGGCAGCCATCACAGGTGGCAGAGCTGATCAGCAAGAGCCTCAAGAAGCAGAGGTCAGAGTGCTCATGGAGCACTTTGTCTCCATGTGGATATGCAGAGCAACTTCCTCAGGCTGAAGAGGTATGGGATGGCAATTTTGGAGAGACAAGGTGAGCCCACCGTGACCCTGCAAGAGCTACCCCCACGCTGGGGCCCAGCCCTGCCCCACAGAACTTGCCCCACGCTATTGCTCTCATTCCCCAGAGCTGCCTGTGGCCACGGTCGTTGCGCACAGCCCCAGGCTAGAGCGGCTGCTGCCTGTTTGCCACGCCAGCGGCTTCCACCCCAATCCCATCAGCGTGGCCTGGCTGCGGGACGGCCAGGAGGTGCCTCCGGGCCCGGCGTTTAACAGCAGCCCCATCCTGCCCAAGGCTGACCTCACCCACCAGCTCTGCAGTGTCCTGGCCGTGGCCCCCCGTGCTGGGCACAGCTGTGTCAGCCGTGTGAGCCACCAGAGCCTGGGCGCCCACAGCCTTCTCATCCCGTGGGGTAGGTTCCATTCAGACATGGGGTGCAGGCTGCAGATGACAGCCACTGGCCCTGTGAGGGGCAGCACCTGATGGGCGCTGTCACCCTCACACAGTCGCCCTCTTCCCTCCCTGTCCCAGCAAAGCACAGCACATCCCCTACCATCAGCATCACCATTGCGGTGCTGCTTCTTGTGGCCACAGCCTCTGCTTGGGTATTTTGGTGGCGGAAGCACAGGTGAGCTCTCCCTCCCATCACCTGCGGTAAGATTTATGGGCATGTAGGTCAGTGCAGGGGTTGCAGCAGCAGCAGCAGCTCTGTAGGGGTTAAGCCCCTGAGTGCCATCAGAGCTCACACATAGCCTTTGCAGGAAGGGTAATGAGGGTGCATGAGAGAGCCAAGAATTTATCATGTGAGGCCTGTTTGCCCACAGAGCAACAACTCTTCTACTCTCTCGTGGAGTCCCTGGAACCCCCATCCCCTCTCTAGATCACTGACCCCTGCCCTGCTCTTTGGACCACTCCCGTGCCCTTAGACCATTGGTTCCTGATCCCTATTTAGGCCCGTGCACAGCACATGGCCAGGTCTTTCTGTCCCTGAACCCTCTGGTGTGCTGGAACAAACCTTGCTGGAATTTATCATAACAACAGTCCCTTCTTGCCTCTCTTTGCTGAGCCTAGCCACGGCATGTGTGATGTGAGTCTGACTGCTTAGCCCGAATCCTCCGCCAGTGGCTTTTCCACAGGAGATGTTTATGGGGCTCTAGGTAGCAGCTCCACCATGCAAAAAGCACACTGCTAGAGATCTTTGTCTCGGCTCCAGCTCTGCAACAATTCAGCTGATTTGAATATCATCACTAAGTCCACTCCAGAGTCAATATCCCAGCCGCACCGTCCTTTTCAGCTGCAGCCCTAGAGTCCCCATCCCTGCCCCACAGTCACTATGCCAGCCCTTTCATCATTTCACCATGCACCTCTCAGTTCCTTTCTCAGCTCTGCGGTTTCTTTCCATTACCACTCACAATTGCAGCCCCACAGTGATTTCAGCAGCAGCCCTACAGTGGCTATCACAGGCCCAGACAATATCTGTGCAAGCCTGGGATTTCTGGTGCAATCTTCCATTCCCCTTTTCAGGTCTAGTGATCCTGTTCCATTTTCAGTCACAATAGGCAGTGCAAACATCAATATCACAGGCCTACAGAGATTTCAGCACACAAATCCTACAGTCTTTACACCCGTCCTATAGTTCCTATGCCATTAACAATGTCTATCCCACCCTCTGGTGATTTCAAGTGGAGTTCTAGAAAGCCCTTCCCAGCCCCAGTGGTTATAGCTCTTAACCCACAAGCTTTATTTCACGGCCAGCTGGGTTCTTCTTCATCCAGCCCTACGTGTGTGTTTCTCCACCTCCGCAGCCTGAATCTTGTCCTGCTTTAAATAGGCAGGATCTTCATCTTGGCACCAGCCCGGTAACAATTCAGCTCTGAGCCCTACAGTGTCTATGCTCACCCTGCAGTCAATATCCCAGCCCCACTGTGATTTCAGCCCCAGCCCTTTAGTGCCACACCCAGAGCCAGGCAATATCCCAGCAGCGCCAGCTTCTAAGGAGCCATCTTAGAGCAATCCCTTTTCATCTGTACACCCCTCTCCTCCCAATTTCAGCCTCAAGACCCAGCCCCAACATCAATATCACAGGCCTACAATGATTTCAGCACAGCAATGATACAGGCTCTATGTCAGCCCTGGAGTTTCTATGGCCTTGGCAGTCTCTATGCCACCGCTGCAGCGATTTCAGCTGGAGCCCTGCAGAGTCCCCTTCCCAGCCCCAGTGATTTCAGCTCTCGACCCGCAAGCTTTATTTCAAGTCCAGCACAGTTCTTCCAGCTCTGCGTGCGTTTTTCTGCCTGTCTCTGCCAGGTGTAGCTGCTGCAGGTTGAGACAACAGGGTCCTTTTTTTGTCTCTAGTTGTGCGGTTTCAGCTTCAGCTCTAGAAACGGTATTCCACCTCCATTCCATTAATCTTTATTCCATTACCAACCCCTGGGCACATGTCCCATTTCACAGTCGCTTCCCAGGTCTACATTCACTATCCCCTTTGAACAGTGACTGCAATTGCAGCACTGCAGTGCCCAGTGATTTCAGCTTCAGTCCCACAAGCTTTATTTCACTGCCAGCTCTTCTATTCCACTTCTGTCTCCACATCTTCCCAGCAGTGGCACAAAATGCTGCTTCTGGTTCTCAGAGTATGATTTTTTTATTTTTGCTCTAGCTCTGTGTTGTTTCAGCTCAGCTCCTGTTCCCATATTCAAGCCTCAACCTGCTAATCCTTACTGCAGCAACAGCTCTCCAGTCCCTACCCCAGCCCTTACAGCGATTTCAGCTCCAGCCCGCAGGTCCCGTCCCGGCTCCATATTCCCCAGAGCAGCCCCCCAGGGGTTTTACCCCAAAGCCTACCATCTTTGTGTCTCCTCCAGCTCTGCTGTCTCAGCTCCAGCTCCTCAGCTTCCCACTGCCTGCAGCTAAAACTGCTACTGCTTCTCACTGCAGCCCGGGGCTGTTGAGAAGGCCACAAGTCAGTCATTGTCATCACTTCAATGTCTTTAGGAGTTGTATCACCCACCCTCCTGGGTTCTCAACCTTGGGGACACTTGAAGCCCGAAGGCCAACATGTATCTCCCCCCTTCCCCTGGGTCTCAGCCCAGCACTTGTCCAAAAGCCCCCTCAGCTCCCCCAGGCAGCACCAGGGGCTGGAAAGAGCCACTGGGCCCCTGCTCCCTCATCCCAAAAGGTGTCCACGGGTTGATTCTCAGGCCCTGGAGCCCTCCGAGCCCCCACAGCCTCAGCCTCTGCTGGGTACCACGGGGCAAGGGCTGGTAACCTGCCAGGCATCTCCTGCAGGCCCTGAGCTGCAGCGCCATCCCCTTCTCCCGTGGGGAGAACCCTCCAGCCCCAGCATTTCCACCGTTCCACACTGTTTTGGGCGTGCCTCTAGTGCCAAGGGCTTTATTCCACATCCTGGGGCTTTCTGTCTCTACTGGGCTCACAACTGCTGTTTCAGCCCTAGCCCTACAACCTTTACTGAATTAACGTCAGATATTTAGAAAAAAAAAAAAAAACAAACAAACAAAAAAAAACAAACAAAAAAAAAACACACCAAAAAGAAAAACAAAGAAAGAAACAAAAACCCAAACAAACAAACAAAGAAAAAAAACCCAACAAAAAAAAAAAAAAAACAAAACAAAAAAAAAACCACGAGCCAAAATTTAATGCATTGAAACAAGCAAAATAATGAAAAGATGCAATAAATATGAAAAACATAGTTACTTCTAATAAAAGCAAAATAAAATAAGAAAAACTGCAAAAACTGCTGCTTTATTTCTGATCCTGTAAACACTGCTTTAAATCCAGAAACTACAGAAGCGCTTCTCGCCGGCCCCTGGTAGCCACAGCCGGTCGTCCTGCGCCGCACCAGGCCCCGCACCAGGCCTCCGGCCGCCCTGGGTACGGCTGGCGCCACTGCCCCAGGACACCGGCGGCCCCCAGACACTGGCGCAGGCGGACGCGGGAGTCGCGTCCGTGCTCACCCTCGCTCCCCGGGCCGGCAGCTGCGGACATCCCGTCCCGGCGCAGCGGCGCTCCTCCCAGCCGACCGACCGCGCAGCTCCAAACGCCGCTCCCCGTCCCGCCGCCGGACTGACCCCGCCCCCCCCCCGCCCCCTCAGGGCGCTATTTATGCCCCAGGGCCGGCCAGCTCAGCCAATCACAAGCGGATGCAGCGCCGGCCCCGCCAATCCCTGTTGAGGAAGCGCCGGCCAGGTGAGCCCAACCAATCACAAGCGGAGGCAGCGCCGGCCCCGCCAATCCCAGCTCGGCTCCGCGAGCCCCGCCCCGCTGTCCCCTCACGGCCCTGCTCCCGCCAGGGCCGGCGGATCGGGGCCGGGGGGTTCGGGGCCCGGGCTGAGGGCGCGGCGGCGTTGCGGTCGCGATCGGGACCGGGAGCGCTCCGGGCGGCAGGAGCCGCTCCTGCTCCGCCCGCAGCCGGCGCTGCGCCGGCGTCCTGCCGGGGCTCCGGGCACGAGAGGACGGCGGCGGCGATTTCCTGGTGCCGGCAGGGCCAGGCCGGGCCGCGGGGAACCCCCGTGCCGGCCCCGGGACCCCCCAAATCCCGCCGCTCCCCGCCATCAGCATCAGCATTGTGGTGCTGCTTCTTGTGGCCACAGCCTCTGCTTGGGTATTTTGGTGGCGGAAGCACAGGTGAGCTCTCCCTCCCATCAGCTGCGGTAAGATTTATGGGCACGTAGGTCGGTGCAGGGGTTGCAGCAGCAGCAGCAGCAGCAGCTCTGTAGGGGTGAACTCTCTGAGTGCCATCACAGCTCACACATAGCCTTTGCAGGAAGGGGAATGAGGCTGCATGGGAGAGCCAAGAGTTCATCATTTGAGGCCTGGTTGCCCACAGAGCAGTAAGTCTTTGCTCTCTTGTGGAGTCCCTGGAACCCCTTGGGGCAATTGCCAGGCTCCTGCCTTGGAAGGACGCAGCATAGAGTCTTGCCTGCCTAGGCTGAAAGAATGGCGCTTCCTGGGTGCTTTGCCCCAGTTTCTTGTGTGCCCATTCCCCCGGTCCTGGTAGTTTCTCTTTTCCCTGCTTCCCTATTGGTGGTGGTATCCCAGTGTCCGCTCCTGTCCCCTCTCTAGATCACTGAGCCCTGCCCTGCTCTTAGTAGCACCCCCGTGCCCTTAGACCATTGGTTCCTGATCCCTATTTAGGCCTGTGCACAGCACATGGCCAGGTCTTTTTATCGCTGATCCCTTTAGGGTGCTGGAAAAAACCTTGCTGGAATTCATCGTACAAAAAGGCCCTTCTTGCCTCTCTTTGCTGAGCCTAGCCACGGCGTGTGTGATGTGAGTCTGACTGCTTAGCCCGAATCCTCCGCCAGTGGCTTTTCCACAGGAGATGCTTATGGGGCTCTAGGTAGCAGCTCCACCATGCAAAAAGCACACTGCTAGAGATCTTTGTCTTGACTCCAGCTCTGCAAAAATTCAGCTCCCCCCCTACGATCACTGAGTCCAGCCCAGAGTCAATATCCCAGCCACACAGTCCTTTTCAGCTGCAGCCCTAGAGTCCCCATCCCTGCTCCATAGTGACTATTCCAGCCCTTCCATCATTTCAGCAGGCATCTCTCAGTCCCTTTCTCAGCTCTGCAGATTCCATTTTCACTCACAATCCCACCCTGCAGTCAATAGCCCAGCCCCAACAGTGATTTCAGCCCTGGCCATACAGCATTTCCACCCCAAGACGCAGGCAATATCCCAGCAGCGCCGGCACTTCAGCCCTCTTCCAGCCCCTCCCACTTTCAGCTGTCCACACGCCCTCTCCCATGTTCAGCCTCGAGACCCAGCCCCAACACCAGTGTCACAGGACTATTTATTTCAGCACACCCATCCTACAGGCTCTATGTCAGCCCTAGAGTTTCTATGGCCTTGGCAGTCTCTATGGCACCGCTGCAGGGCTTTGAGCCAGAGCCCTGCAGAGTCCCCTTGCCCAGCCCCAGTGATTTCAGCTGTTGACCCACAAGCTTTATTTGACAGCCAGCTGGTTTCTTCTAGCAGCATGCACGGGTTTCTCCGACTCTGGCAGCAGCAATATCTCCACCGTCACGGGGCAGGACGGTTGTCTTGGCCCCAGCTCTGCCACGGTTTAGCTCCGACCCGAGAGTGTCTGTGCCCACCGTGCAGTCAATAGCCCAGCCCCAACAGTGATTTCAGCCCTGGCCATACAGCATTTCCACCCCAAGACGCAGGCAATATCCCAGCAGCGCCGGCACTTCAGCCCTCTTCCAGCCCCTCCCACTTTCAGCTGTCCACACGCCCTCTCCCGTGTTCAGCCTCGAGACCCAGGCCCAACACCAGTATCACAGGCCTATATATTCCAGCACACCCATCCTGCAGGCTCTATGTCAGCCCTAGAGTTTCTATGGCCTTGGCAGTCTCTATGGCACCGCTGCAGGGCTTTGAGCCGGAGCCCTGCAGAGTCCCCTTGCCCAGCCCCAGTGATTTCAGCTGTTGACCCACAAGCTTTATTTGACAGCCAGCTGGTTTCTTCTAGCAGCATGCACGGGTTTCTCCGACTCCGGCAGCAGCAATATCTCCACCGTCACGGGGCAGGACGGTTGTCTTGGCCCCAGCTCTGCCACGGTTTAGCTCCGACCCGAGAGTGTCTGTGCCCACCGTGCAGTCAATAGCCCAGCCCCAACAGTGATTTCAGCCTTGGCCATACAGCACGTCCCCCCCAAGGACGCAGGCAATATCCCAGCAGCGTCGGCATTTCAGCCCTCTTCCAGCCCCTCCCACTTTCAGCTGTCCACACGCCCTCTCCCATGTTCAGCCTCGAGACCCAGCCCCAACAGCAGTATCACAGGACTATTTATTTCAGCACACCCATCCTACAGGCTCTATGTCAGCCCTAGAGTTTCTATGGCCTTGGCAGTCTCTATGGCACCGCTGCAGGGCTTTGAGCCGGAGCCCTGCAGAGTCCCCTTGCCCAGCCCCAGTGATTTCAGCTCTTGACGCACAAGCTTTATTTCACTGCCAGCTCTTCTGTTTCAGTTCTGTCTTCACATCTTCCCATCAGTGACACATCGTGCCGCTTTTGGTCTCAGAGTATGATTTTTGGATTTTTTGTAGCTCTGTGTTGTTTTAGCTCCCCTCTTGTACCCATAGTCCAGCCCCAACCTGCCAATCCTTACTGCAGCAACAGCTCTCCAGTCCCTACCCCAGCCCTTACAGCGATTTCAGCTCCAGCCCGCAGTTCCCGTCCCGGCTCCATATTTCCTAGACCAGCCCCCCAGGGGTTTTACCCCAAAGCCTACCATCTTTGTGTCTCCTCCAGCTCTGCTGTCTCAGCTCCAGCTCCTCAGCTTCCCACTGCCTGCAGCTAAAACTGCTACTGCTTCTCACTGCAGCCCGGGGCTGTTGAGAAGGCCACAAGTCAGTCATTGTCATCACTTCAATGTCTTTAGGAGTTGTATCACCCACCCTCCTGGGTTCTCAACCTTGGGGACACTTGAAGCCCGAAGGCCAACATGTATCTCCCCCCTTCCCCTGGGTCTCAGCCCAGCACTTGTCCAAAAGCCCCCTCAGCTCCCCCAGGCAGCACCAGGGGCTGGGAAGAGCCACTGGGCCCCTGCTCCCCCATCCCAAAAGGTGTCCACGGGTTGATTCTCAGGCCCTGGAGCCCTCTGAGCCCCCACAGCCTCAGCCTCTGCTTGGTACCACGGGGCAAGGGCTGGTAACCTGCCAGGCATCTCCTGCAGGCCCTGAGCTGCAGCGCCATCCCCTTCTCCCGTGGGGAGAACCCTCCAGCCCCAGCATTTCCACCGTTCCACACTGTTTTGGGCGTGCCTCTAGTGCCAAGGGCTTTATTCCACATCCTGGGGCTTTCTGTCTCGACTGGGCTCACAACTGCTGTTTCAGCCCTAGCCCTACAACCTTTACTGAATTAACGTCAGATATTTAGAAAAAAAAAAACAAAAACAAAAACAAAGAAACAAAAACAAACAAACAAAAAAAAAAAACGCGAGCCAAAAATAGTGAATTGAAACAAGCAAAATAATTAAAAGATGCAATAAATACGAAAAACATAGTTACTTCTAATAAAAGCAAAATAAAATAACAAAAAATGCATAAACTGCTGCTTTATTTCTGATCCTGTAAACACTGCTTTAAATCCAGAAACTACAGAAGCGCTTCTCGCCGGCCCCTGGTAGCACAGCCGGTCGTCCTGCGCCGCACCAGGCCCCGCACCAGGCCTCCGGCCGCCCTGGGTACGGCTGGCGCCACTGCCCCAGGACACCGGCGGCCCCCAGACACTGGCGCAGGCGGACGCGGGAGTCGCGTCCGTGCTCACCCTCGCTCCCCGGGCCGGCAGCTGCGGACATCCCGTCCCGGCGCAGCGGCGCTCCTCCCGGCCGACCGACCGACCGCGCAGCTCCAAACGCCGCTCCCCGTCCCGCCGCCGGACTGACGCCCCCGGCTCCTCAGGGCGTAATTTATGCCCCAGGACCGGCCAGCTCAGTCAATCACAAGCGGATGCAGCGCCGGCCCCGCCAATCCCTGCTGAGGAAGCGCCGGCCAGGTGAACCCAACCAATCACAAGCGGAGGCAGCGCCGGCCCCGCCAATCCCAGCTCGGCCAGGCGAGCCCCCGCCCCGCTGTCCCCTCACGGCCCTGCTCCCGCCAGGGCCGGCGGATCGGGGCCGGGGGGTTCGGGGCCCGGGCTGAGGGCGCGGCGGCATTGCGGTCGCGATCGGGACCGGGAGCGCTGCGGGCGGCAGGAGCCGCTCCTGCTCCGCCCGCAGCCGGCGCTGCGCCGGCGTCCTGCCGGGGCTCCGGGCACGAGAGGACGGCGGCGGCGATTTCCTGGTGCCGGCAGGGCTGTTGGGTGAGAGGATCTCAGTGTGAGACAAGTGACCACCCGAAACACACAAACAATAAGGGATGCTCAGAGTTGCACCAGAAACACCACTGCCCTGACCACACAAATATATCAATTTTAGAAAACACAAACAAAAGCGCAGCAAAAAAAAGCCAACTCTTATTACTGCTAGTCCATTTCCCAAATATAATAAAAATAACCCCATCTCCATTCCCCTCAAAAACCTTCCAAAATATACACCCAGAACCCCCCAATTTAAAGACCTGCCTCTAACCAAATAAGAAGCATAAACCCCGCGTCTTTTAAACTATATAAATTCATTAACCTAACACATCAAAACCACAGAATTTTAAATCCTTAGTCCACACCAGCACACCATACACACCAATCCCATCACTACATACAAAAACAAAACCTATTTCCTATTACTAATATAACAAAAAAGTCTCAACTTTTAACTGCAATAAAAACACCTAATTAGCAGTAAAATCATCCTATTATAACTAACTCAAAACCCCAAACTTCCTCCAAAACAAATATTTTAAGTGCCAAAAACCCTCAAATACTTAAAGTAGCTCCTTCAGAAATGCCTTCTGTACATTCCGGACTGATTTTGAGAGCAAAGCAAGGAAAGAAAAACCACACAGCTTGTTTTAAGAAAACTGTGGTCACTCCTGTGCATTCCCTGTCCAGGGTATTCAGCCCAGGCACAGACAGACTGCAGCACACAGATCTCCTTTGCTCTTTGTTAGTTTTACCCAGCCAAAGCAAAGACTTTTTTTTTCCCTTTTTCTTCAGGCTGTTTAAACCTGCTGCAGACTGGAAAACCCAGAGAAGCACAACAATAAACAAATCAATCTACAAAAATAAAAATAGCACAAATGTAAATTAACTGCACCAAAAACAATTATTCCAAACTCAATAAACCAATAATGCCTCAAAACCATCAAAACACACAGACCACCTGTAAATACACACAAAAACCAAATGATCCATTAGACTACAAACAATAACTCTCAAATTATCCAAAGCTATAAAACATACACTGTAGTCAAGCAGGCTCAATAAACAAACTCTATAATACAATAAACAATAATTAATTATAAATATTAAGAAACCCTAAAAAATGAACTACCTCACACTGTCTCAAACCCACTAAAGCAAACACTAGATGCTCACCATGATAAAAGCCACCACTAAATAAATAAAAACCTCCCCTATACCTCACACCACAGCCAATTACACCACTGTACACCTTAGAAAACAAACCCTGGAAAAACACAATATCCCCCAAAAACCACTTGAAAACCAAACTCAGTTCAGAAATACTCTGATCATGTGAACTATTAATTCTAACATGAAATAAATACACCACACATCCCTCACCATACACCACCTACAAACAGAATAAAGCCACACAATAAATCATTAAAAACCACCAAACAGAAAAAAACAGCTCTACCCAACCTGAATCCCTCCACACAACACACAAAACCCCAATAACGCATTTCAGAACTCTCTCAAAAAGAGCTACTTAAATTAATTCTACCTCAAATACAAACAAAGCAATCCATAAAGTTACCTTCACTCAAAAACCAAATTATATATAACAAATAATACCAAAAAAAAAAAAATCACACAAAACACTACACACCACCTAAGAACATCATATTGAAAAGAAGCCACATAGAAGGGCCACTATTAATTAAAATTCCAGGAGAAAAGAAAATCTCTCCAGTTTAAACACAGAAAACAACAGAAAAAGGAGTTTCTTCAATCAATTTGAACTCCTTTTGTCTCCATAACTCCTTTTTCTCCTGGGAGCACCGGGGAGGGATTGGTGAGACAAAGCTGAAAAAGAAAAAAAAGTCCCCCCTATAAACCCACACTGGCTTACCTTCTGCTGCTGCTGGGTATAAAGGTTTGTCCCTCGTGGCCTCCAGAAGCGACGCTCCAAACCCACGTGCTCCTGCCTTCACTCCAAGAGCCACAGCCATGACCTGAGCACTCACTGCTCACAGCTGGATACCGAACTGAGCTCAGGCTCCCCCTCTTAAACCGCCCCCGGCTGGAACCGCCCCCTCGTTATCCATTACAACTCCCACCTGTGCCTGGTGTGTCCCCTCATTATCCATTACATCTCCACAGTGCCGGGGGAGCGGGGCCGGGAGGAATCGGGGTCGGTGCTGAGCGTGGGGCGGAGCCGGGGGCGGTTCCCGGGGCCCGCTGTCCAATCAGCGCTGCCGATTCCTCAACGAGCCCGCCAACTGGGAGCCGGGCGGGGATTCAAATCGGTGCCGGAAAAAGCCGATGCTCTATGAGCTCGGTGTGGAACTCTCCGGTGGGGTCCGGGGTCCTGGCACCTGGGACCCGCCCCGCGCCCGTGGAGCCCCGCCCCCGGCCGCCTCTGGGCCCCGCCCCCGGCACTGCCCGGCCCCGCCCCCGGCCGCCTCTGGGCCCCGCCCCACAGCGCCCTGGCTCCGCCCCGAGTCCGCCCAGCGCCCCGCCTTCTTCAAGTCCCATTTAACCAGAATGATTTTTTGGGGTAGGAGCACCCAAAGCCAGCAGAACTGGCCTTAATCACTTTTGGGGATCTCTCTTTTCTTCCTCACCAAACTCCCACTGTCAAAACCCACCCTGAGGCTCAGCTCCCCATCCCTTCAATCCCTCCAAGGACCTCGGCTTGGATTTCCCAATCCAACAAGGCAGAAATTATATCCTAATTGCAGGAAGTGCTTAAGAAATAATTGAAAGACATGAAAGGAATGAAGAGAAATTAAACAAGAGCTGCCAGCTCCAGGGGCCATCCAAGGGCTGGTAAAACCCCTTACCATTTATTTTAATTAACCAACTCGGAGCAATTAACACCACACTGATAGAGTATGATTCTTTTCAATTGAGTCATAGATTAATATTGCAGAATGTAAAAAACCTTTCTAAACCCAGAAACTCTTTTAAGAGACACACAGGGCACAGCTGCAGACAGAGTCTGGTGATTCAGGGGAAAAACCCCAAAGTTTTCAGTCTTTAGCATCTTCCACAATGTCACTGTTGACAGCAAACATGGCTTCAGCCTCAGCAAGACAGACTCAGAGATTTTGCAGATCCTGGTCTCGCCTCAGCCTTTCAGCAGGTCCAGTCTGCAAGGAGAGAGAAGAAAATGGGTCAGAATGGACAGCCTACCTCCAGAAAATCAGCATCATCCATAAAGCATTAAATAGAGCTGGAAGAACTTCCCCAAAGGTCCATTTCCCTGCGGACTGAGGGCTCCAAGTTGAAGCAGAGGCTGCACCTGCCAAGGGCAGACTTTGGGAACCCCAGAAGTAAAAGCTGCTCGATATTTCAATACAAAGTGACAGCAAAAACATTAAGTCCATTTGCACAAAAGGCAGAAGAGACGTGACTCAAAGTTAAGTCAAGATCTGGAGAAGTGAATCACAACTAACTAAAAACAACCTGTCAAATTATTGAGACACAAATAGGAACCTAATGCTGAGCTGGATAAACACAAAATGCTAATTTCCATGAAAATTGAAGGAAAAGTTGCTGAAGATCTTCCATAACACAAGACAGCAATGACATGAAGCAGTCCAGTACGTGTTACAATGCACTGAAATGCTCTGGGTGAAATCATCTGTTCTGCAGAAACTGTTGAAGCACATTAAAATTTCACAGAGATGATTAAAAAAAAATGATATCAGGTTAAATCTCACCCTTTGCAGCATCTCTTGCAAGACAGCTCGACTTTCAAGAGTTAATGGTTCCTCATGAATAAGAGCTTGCTTTTCCGGGGTTCCTAGAATAGAGCCCAGATGCCACAGTTTAGATCTTGAAGCCAAAAATCCAAATACAGCACTCCTTCAGAACCCTGAGGGACAGCCACGGATTCTGGGGCTACAGGAAACAGTGAAAAATGGCACCAAGAACAGTGCAGTGCTGGCTGGGAGAAGCAGCATTACTCTGTCCGAGAAAATGCCATTCTGCAGCCGGTTTAGTGCTCTAGAGAATTTTACTGCCATGGGGGGGAAAAATAAAATAATAAATAAATAAATAAATAAATAAAAAGTATTATAGTTGGGGAATGAAGGAAAAAAATCCCCAAACCGCTGTCCAGAGTACGAGGGTGAACATCCACAACAGCACAGCAAAATAAATGGGAACTCCAGAAAATAACAGAGACATTAAATCCAGTTCAGAGGAACAACCACCCTCCATTAGAACAATGCTCTCACCAAAGAACTCTGGCATGGAGCCTTAATTCAGGATACAGTTAGTGAAGAATACCTGAAGACCACTTTTAAGTGCTGTACACCAAACTAAACCCAACCCCGCTTCCATTCTCTAGACAGATTCTCAGACAGCTGAGTGAGAGTCTCAAGCACACACTCAGTTGTCAGATTTGCCTTTGCCCACCTCAGCAAGGACAGAGCAGACGTGGCCAGTGCAGGTCAGACCCACCCCAAGCCCTGCCTGAGCCCCTCTAGCCACCCTTCCCCCTGCTAAGGCTGACCCCAACAGGCTCCAGCCAGGCCCTTTAGGAGTTTGCTTTGTGCACCCTCCTGATCTAATGGGAATGAACCCTCCTCTGCCCGGGGCCCAGTGAGATTTTCCTGGACAAAATGCAATTTCTCATACAAAAGGCAGACACGGTTGTTTTGTTTGTGATTTTTTTCTAGTATTTGCCTTACACAGGTGATGTTCCTCACAACTCAGCACTATGATGCCAACAGCAGCAATACAGAAAACCCCTCTGGGACAGAGCAGCAGAAAAACCCACCTCCAGACTCACCAGAGAGATGACAGGAGCGCCCTCCCTGCGATGCCTGCTGAGCCAAGTGGAGCTGGCAGGGTGACCCATGGACGTTCTGTGTTCACCTTTCAACAGAGTCAATGCAGAAACAGAACAAATCTCTCTCGGCGTCGAGATGCCTTCAGGTGCACCTGGAGATGCTGCAGTGTCCTTCAGCAGCCAGAGCAGAACAGGGTTTCTACCGTGCTGTGAGAAATACAATTGAATCAGAAGAAAATAAAAGGAAGCACCTCTCCTTGTATTTTTATATTAAAAAAAATCATGCATTAGAATTTTTTTAAGCGTTCATTCTTGCTTTTATGCAAGTGTAAGTTATGAGGACTCAACTTCCAGCCTGAAATTGCAACAGCCCCTCAGGCTGACTGAGCTCAGCCAGACCACCAGAATCACTGAATTGTGGAAGGGAAAGCTCATCCCATTCCAGCCCCACCCAGGGCACGGACACCTTCCACCAGATCCAGGGGCAGCCACAGCTTCTCTGGGGAACCTGTGCCAGGGTCCCGCCGCCCTCACAGGGAACAATTCCTTCCTGATATTTAATCTAAACCGGCCTCTGAGGCATAAACTGAAAAATCACAACTAATTCTTTATAGTAAACTAAAGACCATATACATTATGTATATTAGTATAGTATAGTATATAGTATATTATATAGTATACAATATAGTATATTAGAATACATTCCAAGTAGTATTTTAAAATATATAAGATAAATTTATTATTATATATTACATATACATAATATTATATATATATATATTAATATATTATTAATATATTTAGTAACACTGTGCTTATTACTTTTTTGCATATATTTAAACATTACAAATAAGAAACCTTCAAATAATCAGACAATGAACTAGAAGAACTAACCCAAACAACAGAATAACAGCATTAAGAGCACAAATAAAGAAATGAACACAGACTCTAAAATAATATGTTCTCTTAAAATTGTGCCAAAAAAGCCAAAGCACACGTGAGAAAGAGAAAGGTGAAAAAATGAATAAAAAAAGACCCCCCCCCAGGGCCTGGAGACCACCACCACTAAAAACTGACCGTGCGCAGAAAAAGATAAAGTAATTACTATTCCAAACGAAAATAACCAAGATCAAAAAATAAATATGTACGAAGAAAGCCTGTAAGACATTATGCATATGTAAAACCTCAGAAAATAAGAAAGGGGGCAAATCCGGCTCGGAACTGCCCTGGGCTCGTTCGGTTCGGCTGAGGGGGCGACGTTCGGGGAAACTCGGCTGGGTTCGGCTGTTCGGCGATTTCCGTCAGCCGTCGGCTATTCTCAGCTGTTCGGCAACACTCGGTCATTTTCGTCACTCTCCGGCTCTTTCCGATTGCTAAGAGCATTACGTCACTTTCGCCCCTCCCTGCCGCCATCTTTAGAAGGTCAGGCGCAGCGAGCCGCGCCGCCATCTTGGTTGTGGCACACTTAAGGACCCCATCGGTGTTTAACACAGACGCCTGACGAAAACGCCTACCCTGAACCCAGCTGCGTCTAGCTGAACCCACAGCGCGTGTCCGTACATCTGGAAACGCCACAGAAAATTGTCCCCGAGCGGCGCCGTGGTCGGGATTTTTATGCAGGCAGTTAGATAGACACACTAAAGGTCCTCTCTGTTTCCCGCCCTTTTGGCCGCCCTCTTTAAAAGGTCAAGCGCCGCGAGCCGCGCCGCCATCTTGGTTGTGGCACCCCCCCCAAATGTGCCCCTCGGCTGCTCGCACAGGCGCCGGACCACATCGCCTGCCCGAACACTGCCGTGGCGCCGCTCAGCCCCCATCCCGTGTCCACTCACCTGCGTACGCCGCGGAAAAATCGCTCCCGGGCGGCTCCGTAGTCCAGGTCGCGCGCAGGGAGCCGGCTGCCACGTGTCCGGCTGCTCACATTTGTTTTCCGGCCTTTTTGGCCGTGATCTTTCGGCGCTCGGGCGGCAAAACTGCCCGGGGCTGCTACGGCGGAGGCCTGCAGTACCGAAATTTATCCACGAGATGGCAGCATTGCCTTACAGATCACAGCCTGGGGGAGAGCTGCAGTACCGATCTTTATCCGCAGGATGGCAGCATTGCCTTACAGATAGGCTCGGGGGAGAGCTGCAGTACCGCTCTCTGTCCACACGGTGGCAGAGCTGCCGCAGGGAGCGCAGGCAGAAAAGAACGTGGCCAAAATTCCCCTTCCAAACATCCCCGAAAATAAAGGCCCCAAAAGACCCCCAACCACAACAACTACGACAACCCTGCCATCAACCGAGCCAAAATCAAAAAAGCCTTCATTTTAGGCTACACTTCAATATTTCTTCTATTTCTTAGTTGGATATTTCTGTTAATCATTACCATTTATCTATTATATCATGTACATTATATTCCATATATTTTACATATTGTAATATATGGAACATTTAATAATATTGATTGCATCTATTGATATAATTTTTTGTATTTTATAGTTCTCTTTTTGCTACTTTTTTTTCAATTTCTGTTTACTTCTTGATATTTTAAATTATATGAATTCATTAACCAAACACATCAGAACCACACTTAATCAGAATTGAAGGACCCTGGTTTTCTAAGGGGTAAATATTTAATCTTTATTAAAATAATAATCTCGATTTTGGGGAGGGGGGAATTGTTTGTGGGGGGGTTTTGTTCTGGGTTTTTCTTGTTTGCTTAGTTTTGGATTTCTTGGCTAATTAACAAGGAGGTTCAGAGAGTTAGAAAATAAAAGGTTTAATTTTATTGCTACCTCTGAAAAACACCTGACCTCAAGTTACTCCTGGTAATACTGTGCATGGGGAGAATGAGACCTGAGAGGAAAAAAAGGGCACCACAGTCTTTACACCTTTCGCTGTTAAAGCTTTTTAATTTAGCAGATAATACAGAGGTTTTTTGCTAACTGCACTCTCAATTATTTCCAGACACCCAATGGACGTGGAGGTCATTTTTCAACTTCTTTCTTGCCAACAGCCAAACTTCCACCTACCCGGGGTAAGAAAGAGAATGGAGAAAAATAATAATAATAAAAAAATGAACAAATAAAACATAAAAAACATGAGGAGGGAAAAATAGGATTAAAAAGTTAAAGGTTTCTGTGTAGAAGTCCACCAGAAGGGTGGTCAGTGTGCAGAGAATGGGAGGCTCCTGGAAAACAGAGAATGGTTGGTCTTTATTCATGTTATTCTTTATTCTTTTTATATTAAAGCATGGCAGAAATTATTTTAGTGTTCTTTCATGTCATTCTTTCCTGGTTTTCCTCTCCTTTAGGGCCAAACTTCCACCTACTCTGGGTAAGAAATAGAATTTTTAAAAGGAACAAAGAAAACATGAAAAAATAAAAATAAATAAAATTGAATAAAAATTAGGAAAAAGGTTTTAAAAATTAAAAATGCAAAAAAAAAACCCCATGGAAATAAAATAAAAATCAAAAAAAACCTAAACGTAATATTAAAAAAAAGTTAAAAATTAAAAATAAATATAAAATCTTTTAAAGAACACAAAACAACAGCTGGACTGGGATAAGGCCTTCCAGGGGCTTTGCTTCCTACTGGCTCCATCCTTTTTTGCCAACTACCTGCAAGAGGAAAAACAACAGGGATAAAGTTTCAAACAGGATGTCCTTGGTTTGAGGCACTTCAAAATAAGATTTTTAACAAAATAAGTTGGCCAAGAAAGAGACTCAAAATCAAGATGTAAGTCTCACAGCTATATAAAAAAAAAAAAAAAAAAGTGTCTCTGGTGTGCATAACTTGTCAGCCCCTCATGTTTTCAGTCCTTAAATTGATTTTTACCAAGGAGAACTCGACAGCTCCAGACACTTTGTGTCAATCCAGGAATACCCTCTACAGCCCAACTACACCCCACATGACAAATTTCAACTCCCCAGGACTTGTCCCATTCCCCCCACACCCAGACTGAGCAACAAGGCAGAGCAGCTCCAGGCCAAACACACCAACACCCGTGACACAGGACAGGACAAAAGGGGGGACACAACAGGGACAGAAATATCTGGGCAAGAAGAATGACCCTGAGGACCGAGAGAACTCGCAATGAGATGACCGAGGTCAGACCGATGGAGAGCTGACCAGGCTCAGAGAACCCTGCAGGAAGAAGATGCCAATGGGATCACTGATCCCAAGAAAGGCAGAGATGGATGCCCGAGAATCCTACGGTCAGAATCCTCCACTGAGCTGTGCACTTTTAGAAGACCTAATCTGCCAGAATGGATCACAGCAGGGCACAGCTGTGGATACAGCTCAGAACAAGACCTGGAAAGGCACCAGCCTGGATGGTTGTGGAGAGAGATGGATTCTGATGTGTGTCTGAGCACCTGAGTCAAAGTTCAATGATATCAGTGCCTGTCCAAGGAACAGGGAGATGTTAAGAACGATGCCTGGGGTTTCCAAAAGACCCCTTGAAGGGTTAAGGCAAAAGACACACAAAACAAAACACACAACAGACACAGAGTGCACAACAGACAAGTGACACGACGTGCCCTGGGACTGCTCTGCCCTGCACACCTCAGCACTGTGAGACCTTCCCTTCACGTGCCCTAAAGGGGTCACATCTTGGACATCCCCATCTCCAAACCCGACCCAAAAATCCCTTCCGGTGACTCCCAACCCACACCCCACTTTCACCCCCTCTGTGGCTTTGAGCCCTTCACTTATCTCTGGGATGTTCAGGGATGAGAATCCACATCAGGGGCCAAGGAAGGCTGTCTCTGCCTCAGGGAAATTCCTGCTGTCTCAGTCAGGTGCCATAAAGAAAACCAAACATCCAGGGATGATCTCAGCAGGGCTGTTGGCAGGCGGGTGAGAGGATCTCAGTGTAATACAAGTGGACGACATGAAACACCCAAACAATAATGGAGGCTTAGAGTTACACCAGAAACTACCCTGACCACACAAATATATCAATTTTAGAAACAAAAACACAAACAAAAGTCCACCAAAAAAAGTACCAAGTCTTCGTACTTATAGCCAAGCTACCAAATATAATAAAGATAACCCAATGTCCATTCCCCTCAAAAAGCCTCCAAAATATAGACTCAGAACCCCCCCAACTTAAAGACCTGTCTCTAAACAAATAAGAAGCAGAAAACCCATGTCTTTTGACCTATATAAATTCATTAACCTATCAAAAATTAACAGCACCAAAACCAATTATTTCTACTCTAATAAACTCACAATATCTCAAAGCCATCAAAACAAACAAACCACCTAAATTCACACAAAACCAAGAGATTCATTTGAGTACAAACGATATCTCCTAAATTATCCATAACTATAAAACATGTACCATAGTCAAGCACGCTAAAAAAACAACCCCCTATAATACAATAAACAATAATCTAATTATAAATTTTAATAAATCCTATAAAATTACCTACATCACACTGTGTCTAGGCCGCTAAAACAAACATAACACACTTGCCATGATAAAAGCCACCACTAAAAAAACCTCCCCCATACCTCACACCACAGCCTATTACACCACTGTAAACCTTTGAAAACATACCCTTGAAAAACACATTTTCCCTAAAAAGCAGTTCAACAACAAAACTCAGTTCAAAAATACTCTGGCCAACATGCAAACTATGAAACCCAACATGAAATAAATACACCATATTTCCCTCATCATGTGGCATCTACAAAATAAATAACACTACACAATAAAACATTAAAAACCACCTTAAAACCACAAAAAAGAAAAAACTAGCTCTGTCCAACCTGAATCCCTACATATAATACACAAAACCCCAATAATACACACCAGAAGCCTCTCAAAAAAAAGCTACTTAAATTAGTTCTACCTCAAATACAAAAAAAATCCACTATAACATCATCTTTACTCAAAAACCAAGTTGCACACAATAAATAACACCAAAAAAGTCAAACAAAATGCTACATACTACCAAAGAACCCAATACTGAATAAAGAACACATAAACATACACAACTCATTAAAATTCTAGGTGAAAATGAGTTTCCTCCAGTTCAAACATAGAAAACTACAGAAGAGGAATTTTTTTTTTTCGCAATTTCAACTTCTTTTATTTCCATAACTCCTTTTTTTTTCTAGGAGCACCAGGAAGGGATTACTAAGATAAAGCTGAAAAGGAAACAAAGCCCCCTCTATAAACCCACACTGGCTTACCTTCTGCTGATGCTCGGTATAAAGGCTTATCCCTCATTACCTCCCAAAGTGATGCTCCAAATCCACGTGCTCCCACCTTCACTCCATGAACCACGTCCAAGACCTCAGGATGAGCTCCTCACACCCCACGGCCGATACCAAACCGAGCTGAGGCTCCCCCTCTTAAACCGTCCCCGGCCAGAACCGCCCCTCATTATCCATTACAGCTCCCACTGTCCATTACAGCCTGGTCTGTCCCCTCCTCATCCTAGTGGCTCACACCTGTGGGGGAGTGGGGCCGGGGGGAACCGGAGCCGGGATCTCTGCCGGGGCCGGGGGGAGGCCGGGGCAGGGGATCGGGACCGGGGGAATCGGGGCCGGGGGAAAGCGGGGCCGGGGGGAACCGAGGGAGAGCGGAGCCCCCGGGCCCTCAGCGCGGGCGGGGCGGGGCCGGGGAACCGGGGCCGGGGGGATCGAGGCCAGTGCCAGGGCCGGGGAACCGGGGCCGGGGGGAACCGGGGTCGGCGCTGAGGGAGGGGCGGAGCTCCCGGGCCCTCAGGGCGGGGCGGGGCGGGGCCGGGGCGGTTCTTGGGGCCCGCTGTCCAATCAGCGCTGCCCATGCCTGAGCGAGCCCGCCAATCGCGGGCCGGGCGGGGCTTCAAAAGGGTCCCGGAAGAGGCTTCTGGGTTTATGGCTCGGTGTGGAGCTCTCTGGGCGGTCTGTGGGGTGTCCCTGGGCTGTTTTAGTGCGGTAAGACTATCCTCATTTATTTCCCTGCAGGGTATGGTGTGTGGGACTGTATTGAGGTATACGTTATATGGTGGGTAGTAACAGGTGCAGCTGGGGTTGGGTTGAGAGCCCGTTGTTCCGTGCCTTGGTCGGAATTTGCCTTAGAATTGCAAGACCTTTTCCTCTGGGCGGCTGGGAATATGCTGGGAGTATGAATATGCTGAGCCTTGGTGTTTTTGCAAGTGAGAGGGAGACATGTACTTTTGGGGTATGTTGTTTGGGGAAGGTACAGAACTTTGCCTACCTTGGTTTTTTCCCTTTAATCTCTTGCAGTGCATGGGTCTCGCTGGGGTCTGATGCTGAATGTATTAATTAGGCTTTAACTGGGACAGAACATGGCAGGAAGAAACAGTCTTTTGAGGTTGATTCATAAAGTAACTTGAATAATAAAATTTCTGTGGAAGTTACTATAGAATTTGTAAGAGGTACTTATTAGAAGAGGAGGCAGCTTTTGAGTAATGTGAGTTATTTCTGCTAGTTTAAGTTTTCCTTTTCAAGGTATTGGGCATCTGCAAGTTTGCCATAACTTGTGAAGTGCCAAGGCCTGAACAACAGGCCCTGAGCTCAAGTTGACCTGGAGATAAAGGTTTAAACCAGATGTTGTGTTTGCATCCCCTCAGTAGTGAAATAGCCAGGATCATTAGTGTTCTGGACTAGGTCAGTGCTCATTAGTGAAGCATGGCTTGACCTTCCTGCGTTCAGAGGCCGGACAGGGCCCCGAGATCAGTCCTGTGGCCTCGTTGGGAGATGCAGTGCCGAAGGCAGCTCTT
The DNA here is from genome assembly GCF_965231275.1 of Zosterops lateralis. NCBI lineage: Eukaryota > Metazoa > Chordata > Aves > Passeriformes > Zosteropidae > Zosterops > Zosterops lateralis. Next base: position 79,664 of record NW_028154568.1, read on the forward strand.
GCGTGGCTCTTGAAGCCCTGGCCAGGCTTTGGGCACATCCAGGAGGAGGCTGAGCCCAGCTGTGCCTGCAGTGGGAGTTGCGTGAGCCCGTTCATTGCCCGCAACTGTGTGACCTGGGCCCTGTCCCGGCATGGCCAGGGCCTCTTTGCCTGATGGTGGACACACTCGTGGGAATTCCCAGTTCTCCAGGGCTGGGCTGTGACAGGGGATTCCCAGCTGCTGTGTGGCTATGGAGGGTGAGGAAGCCTCAGAGTCCCTGGTGTTGGACCTCAGTCCCTGTAGGTGATCTTGGGTAGCAGTGCTGAGGGACACTGCTGAGCTTCTCCTTGGGGGTTCTCTGCTGCTTTGAGTAGGGAGATGCACATTTCCATATAGCTCAGGATTGCTTGGGCAAACGAACGGAGCCCTGGAAGGTCCTTGAATGTGTGGGGTTTTTCTCTAGTCCTGGCTTAGAGTAACCGTCTGTCCTAAAGGGATCGAGCAGCACTTGCTGCTGCTGGGAGACTTCAGTTCCTTTCCTTCCAAATGTTTGGAATGCTCTGTAGCTGATGTGCTGCTATCAACATGTGCAAGGTTCCTGTCTTTGCAGCATATTTTATCGTATTCCCCGTGAGATTGAATGTCCCTGCAGTGATTTGTGACCTGCTGAAATGTTAAAGCCAAGCGAGTGATAAGCTCATTGTTTTTCCAAATGTGTCCTTTTACCTCTGTTTTGCCTCCCCATTAATAGTAAAATAAGGCCATTCTCCCTGTTGGTGTCTGTGTCCATTCTCCTGCCACTGTGGACTGGAAAAACACTCGGTCACTGGTCACTGCCTGGAGTGGTGCAAGGAGAGATCCCAGGGCAGCCACCAAGTCTCCACTTGCTCCTTTTCCCTGGTGAGCTCCTTGGGGTGAGTGCAGTGATCCCTGAGGATGGAGAAGGGCTTGGAATGAGGGAAAAGACTTGGAGAAACCATTTTCCAGAAGGATGTGAGCCTGAAGGTTTGTCCGTTATCTGGTGCTTTTGTCCATCTCATGTGTTTTCTGTTTTTAATGATTGTTTAAGTTCGAGGACACTAATTTCAAAATGAAGAGGGCATTTCTAGGGCATATTTTTTTATGATTTTTATGCCTTTTTGTTTTGTGGAAAGAATTAATTTTGTTTTCATGTTTTGTCCTTCAGGACGTGCAGAAGCTCAGTTGACCCTCCCACACCGAGCAGTGCCAGTGCACAGCAGTGAAATGCATCAGTTGTTGTCTGAATGGATTAAACCTGTTGGTGCTGCTGTTGGTTCACTGTGAGGATTTGTTGTTCCTATGCACTTGGGGGGCTTTGGCCACGCTCGGGGGGATGTAAAATAAGCACTGGGGGCTGCTCTGGATATGTGTGCTCTGGACATGAGCACTGGGTTTGGCAGCAAGGCTGAAGGGTTTGTGAGAGCAGAGCAGGGAATGGACAAGTCAGCTCCAGCAGGGTGAGGTATATCTGCTTCTGCTTCCAGAAGCTTGTAATTTGTGGAAATTTTAAAGCCTGTGGCTGTAATTAGTAGTAATAATAGTGCCCTCTTTTATCTCTTAAGGTCCCTGGCCAACATGGAACAAGAACTGACCCAGAACTTGTTGGTGCCCTGGTAGAGAGAGAAGTAGCAAATGGTATTGAGAGAATTTCTGTGGGGATATGTGAGATCCTGGTGTTCCTGTGAGCTTAAGAAATGATCTGCAATGAAAAATATATTTTTTTTTTTTCTACAGGAGAATCTGATGTGGAACACGTGACCCAGATGACTTGATGTGACTTCTTGAAACCTTGAAATAAGGTGGTATTAATCTTTTTGGATAGAAGCAAAGCATTTGCAAGCACTTGGCAGAAGCCTATGAAAGGTAAGTGACGGGCTAAGGACACGAGCAGGAAAACATCTGGGGCTGTGATTTGATTTCACAGAGGGTTATGGATTCCTGTCTCAAATGTCCATATGGCAGTGGAGCTGGATCTATATGCCCCAGTGGAGAGGCAGGGTTGTCCTGTGTTCCTGGCTTTCTAGAGGCTGGAGTGTTGCCCAAGGAAGAGCATCCTGGTTTTGCTGCTGTGTTCAGGCACCAGCAGCCAGGAGTTGTTTGGTGCCTCGTTCCAGAAGCAGCAGGAACCTGGATTTCTGTCTCTAGGATTGTCTTGCTGTCCAAGGCTAAAGGTGAGTAGCAAGGCAGCTCTGGGAGCTCTTGGAAGTCAGGAGTGCCTGGTCTCTCATCTCCAGGTGCTGCTCAGGTAATTGCTCAGGTGTTCACTTAATGGTTCTTTGATGGCTTTGGACTTTCTGGTTGGAAGAAAAAGGGTCCTTTCCAGTCTCTGCCTTCTGTAATTCTGGGATCAGCCATTACTCTTTTCAGGCAGGCTAGATAGCCTCAGGAGTGGGCAGAGGAAGTGCTACCTGAAGTGTGGTTCCACAGGAGAGGGGAACAAGCTTTCTGCAGAGGTTCAAATGGCTTGTGACTTATAGAAGCACTGAGGTCTGAACAAGAGTCTTGAGCCAAAGCTGTCAGTGGCCTATTTTGGTACTGGACAGTCTTGATGGGGCCATTAAATCCAGTTTTTCCAAGAGCCTTTTCAGCGTATCTTTAGTGTATCTATCTTGACTGCCAGATTTCTACAAGAGAGGCCTCCTTGAGTTTGTCATGTGAGCAAAGGGTCCTTCACACAGTGGCTTTTCTGCATTGCACATTTAGTTACAGTCTCCACTCTGGAGGGAATTTTCATTTGGAGCCAGTTACTGCCTTTCTTAAAAGATTTGTTACATGGTCAGAGACTAAGCTTACCCTTAGAAGCACACCGTGACTGACAAGGCTATCTGTGGAGCATGTGCTATGTCCAGAGAGGATTCACTGACAGCTACTTGGGTTGTAGGAAGACAGCTGGTGACAGCTGGCAAGTTTATCCTTTTATCATCCTGGCCGTCAGTGCTCCTGTTCTTCCTTTAGTTCTGTTTCTTTGCATATCAGTTCTTCAGCTGTGCTGATGAAGTGCAGAGGATGAGTTTGCTCACTTTATTTCAGCCTCTCATAGATTCTAGTCCCATTAATGGGCCTGCCTGGCACAGACGAGAGGAGAGTTTGGTTAGGGTTTTTTTTGTCTTTTTTCTTGCCCCTCACCCTTTTGTAATTTGATTGATAGCAGGTAATTCTTCAGCTCAGTCTTTGCTCCTGATGCTACAGTGTCATGCTTGCTAGGGGAAGCTGCATGTAATGAATGCACATTGCATTCAGCTGTCAGGAGTAATTTTCCATCTGTCCATCTGTGGCACAAAATTAGAAGGCAGTCCTTCCAGCATGCGACTCTGCCCTGTATTTCCCCCAACCAAGGTATTCAGTCCACAAGTTACCAGTTTTGTCATCTTCTCTCCTTTCTGCCAACAAAATACACATGAAAAAAGAACTGCCTGTAGGCCATAAAAGTGTACTTGCAAGTCATAATCAAAAGCTGAGCTTCCTGGTCTTTTCACAACTTTCTCGCTAAACTCGTTGGCTTCAATGGCTCTCAGTTCTCTGTGAGAGAAGGAACCTATTAAAAGCCACACGGAAACATTAGCTAGCGAAGGCAGAAAAGCCTTTGCTACCCTCGGCCGCAGGTTTTGTTAACCCCTCCAAGCTGCAACCAGCATTACCGCATTTTGTGTGCCCCTGGTGTAAGACAGCCCCTTGTAGGTCATAAATCACCACGGGTGTCATCACAGAACAACCTTGCTGGGCCCGTTATTGTTATTAGGTCTAGAAAGATGAGTTGCTGACCTTTACCGAGCGCTATTTCTGTTGACTGCTAAAAACCTTCGGAACAAATCGGAACAAAGTTGCGTGTTCCTTGGCCGTGTGAGCCAGGCTCTAACTGCCTGTGAGCTTTCTGAATGTTAGCAAATCTTCAATGATCTCTCAAATGAGGGCCTAGTTTACTTTGCATATACTCTAAAGAAAGGTATGCTTCAGGTCCAGACTACCGGTACTAAATACTACCGGTTATTCCCATTGACACAGCTTCTGATTTGTCAATGGGAATAACACAACGGGAAAGCAAGCTCCCATGTAGAAAGAGGCATACCGCTGTTACCCATGACACAAACTGCCCACTGTTGGTGTGGGCAGACCAGTGCTGGTCTATGCCATAAAGAAGCTCATTAGGAATACAGTAGGGTGAGAACCTAGGCTTTGTATATTCCACAGGTTTCAGGATAACACTTGTCAAATGCCTCCTGTTCTGCCGTGCATCTCAATGCTTCTGATTATTACTTGCAAAGTTATTTTGCAGCAAAGCTTCCAACCTGTACCAAGCAGTACAGGATATACGGGTAAAGGAACTGCCGTAATTGTGCAAATTATGGAAGGAAATGCCACCTTTCTAAACCTGTTGTGAGGAATGGTGGCAGGAGGATTCTGGAGGGATTTGATGCTGATGTTCATGGGAAAGTTTTGAACCAGAAGCTTATGAAAGGTCCCCATATTTTCTCTCATTTTAGGGTTGAAGTATGAGGAAGTTGTATTGGCTTCAATCTGTCAGGGAAGTCCTAAATATTTCTTTGCTTACGGACATAGCTTAAGGTGCTGAGAGATGCAGTTGGCTAGGTGCACTGCCTCGGCTGTCGGGACACTCAGGGAAGCAGCGGAGAGGCAAAGCTTAGGCCTGGCGCTAGAAAGCCAGATGAGAACTGTACGAAGCGGAGTTCTTACTCAGCAGTTTAACCACTTGGTGCTGTAGACTAGTGAGTTACAGCACTCAGGAAATGCCTCTGTTTCTGTCCTGTCTATAAAGACAGGAAAAAAGTCTTTGCTTTCTTAAGGAACTTAGTGATGCCCCTTCCGCTTGCAATAAGAAGTATATGCATCAAAGAAATTGATTATGAGCTTGGCTCTATATTAAAAGAGTTGAAGCCAAACCGTTGAGCCCACTGCTGCTCTCCACATCTGTGTTCATTGCTCTGATAATGAATAACAGTTGGGATAAAATATTTTTGATGAAGCAAAACACAAGTGTTTTCCTCTGCCTCTTTTTGTGAATGTTCTTGTAAGCCTACATATAGATCACCTTCCTTTGTTGTTTATTTTCTGGCACACAAGGGAGGAAAAAAAATCCGGTACTTGGTACGGGCACTCTTCAAAATTAAGACCAAGGCCTGCATTCTGATTTTAGGGCGATAACAGTAAATATCAAGTAACTGCATGAATTGAAAGAATAATTTCACATTAATAATAATATTATAGCTGAGATTGAAATTTGCCCTGTTAACTTTTAAATTACCAGCATGTGCATATTTACCTCAATTAGGAGCTTCAGATCATTCCTTCTGTTAAGCTTAATGCAAGGTCAGGGTTCTATCTGCAGTAGAAGTTTTTCCCAACCCTTTAGAAGCTGTACCGGGATCATTACGTGGCTGCCCTTGGCAAATGTCTGACTGTATTGTCAATTGCTATGTCCGGTCAGCCATACGATGAACGTTACCTGTGTTACGTGGGCCAAAATGCCACAGCAGAAGCCAAGGGCTACAGGTCTCCTGTTGAAGGAAGGAAGCTGGCTGCTCTCTGTTTGGCACAGTATCAATTTTATATGGGTTTGTGACAGACTGTAAACATGTTTTAACGCTTGGGATCTCCCTCCTAAAAGGAGGCATAATGGAATTAGTTTGCTATAGAACAAGAGAGTGGGACAGATTGTAGCAAGTGGGAAGAATAACAAGTTGGAAAAACAGACCATTCAGGAAAAAGTGAATCCCAGTCAGGAAAAGACAGACATACCGGTCAGGCCTCTATCAAGCTGTGGGAGTTTTACGTGGTACACAGGAATGTGTTGGAGTATTTAGGAAGGGTGCTTGAGGAGATCATCAACGATCATTATCATGACAGGAAAGCCATCACCTAGCCCTGGCCCGATAAATGTCAAATAGCCCTGATGAACTCTGTAACACAATGCAAAGTGAAATAGTGGGGTACCTAGCAGAAGATTACACTGGAGGAATGAGAAAAACGTCCTGCTACTGGTCTTTTGGCATTCCCGAATGTCTCCAGATGCTTGGTAATGTTGTTTCTTAGAATGAGAACTGTAGTTAGCTGGTGTGGGGACGCTTTGGCGGGAGTTTTGTACGTCTTTTGGCAACTCCACAGGGTAAACAACCCAGCCGTGAAAACATGCAGCAATATCCCAGCTGGACAATGCCGGGGTGCTGTTGCCTTCCCATAGCATAGTGTTGGGCAATCCTACTCCTTTCAAATGCAAAACCCAAAAGTGAATTAATACAATAGTAGGTTTTGATCCTCCTAATAATAGATTTGCTCGAGAGATACTTAGCCTGTGAATCACTCTCACAGCGCACCAGATCCCCATAAGTTTTGCAGTTGCTTCTCCTTTTTGCCCCCCTCTGCCCCGGTCTCAGAATTTCAAGTGGTATCACCTCTTTCCAGATGGGGTAAGCTGAGTGCTGTGCAAAATAATAAACCACATTGTAAGATGCTGTGCTTGGTGAAGCAAGTGCTAAGGAGGAGGTGTGAATAAGGAACTGGTCTGGGTGAAGTGACTGTAGATTTTTTTTCCACTTCTTCTGCAGTAGAGAGCTTTGAGACAGGTGCTGACAAAAAAAGTCCTACTGCTGAGGCCTTCCCCTTGGCTGGCAGTTTTGTGTAAGCTGGAGCTATCCCAGAGTATCGGGTTGCTTTATGCCATGAAAAGCTAGAACTCTGATCTGGAAAGAATTGGAACAGCCTGTGGAACGCTGTCAGACACACGATCGGATAGTGATTGCTAAGGAGAGGATGACCAGGTCTCAGATACCCGAGATCAGTATTGAGAAAACAAAGTTTGCAGCCATGGCAGCGGCTGTTGTCTCTTAAATGTTACCCTTTACAGGGCTTGGCATCCTTAGGTATAACGGAGATCGTTAGTCCTTCTTGTGGTGAGCGAGCAGGGCCAAAGGAGCTGAATACCTTGCACAAATCAGGGAATGGCTTCTCCTATTGCTGCCTTTGGATGTATGCGATTGCACGTACATCTGCGGACACGTGCCTTGTGCACACTCTGTTGCCTTCTGCCACCGTGATCTCAATGTTACGATAATTCCTGCTATGAGTAAAAAGACACAGAAAAGTTGCCTGTCAGCTATAAGAAGCAACAAAATTTGATTTGCTTGGCTCTGCTAGACCTAACTGAGAATAGGTTGGAAACTTTTTTTCAAAACACCTTTTATCAGAAAGCTGAATTTTCTACTAGATAGTTATTCTGTGATGAAGTGTAAGTTTTCTTTAGTAATTGAAAATATTGTAAAAATGGAAATATTTACCATCCAGGAAGAGTATTTTCCAAAGAATTACACTATTAGGACTATGAGCTGCCAAGATCAATAAACACACACACATATATGTATTTTTAGATAAGGTTGTATATGCTAAGAAATTGCCTGTGAGCTAATGGTAATTGAATTATGTTATTATTGCTTTAGGGTTTTACCCATACTGACTAGGGCAGAACTACAACTTTCCCTGCATATTCCAGGTTTATAGGCTTAGCTACTTGCTGCTGCAAGAGAACTACTATTGCCAACTGTTTAATTTTACCAAAGAAGTTGTAGCTATTTGACATAGAGGGCTGACAGATATAGGCTACTTGATGACACAAATGTCTTTAAAGTATTTCTCAGATTCCTTTTTTCTGTGAGGCTTTTTTTTTGTCTTGTGCTGCAGTAAAGAATATGCTTGAAAGCATTCTGCATCGTGGCTCTGGCTAGTTTGGCAGAAATGTGTCTCTTCCCGCATGCACACAGATTGGATCTGCCAGACGACTTGGCAGCTCAATACTAATGCCCATCGAATTGCAGCCTAGTATGGGAAACGTTTAAGTGTGAACATGCCGGTTATGAGTTTCTGCGCTTTCATGGGCAGCAACTTGGCGGTTTGTCTAAGGGTGTATGTGCGTGCATTTCTGTCTCTATGCCCTCAAAGACCTTTCTCTTTTACTTTTGCCCCCGAGTTCCCGCGAAAGAGACAGCCTGTGCATACTTTCACATGGTCATCGACCAAGCAACTTGGGAAGGCTCTGGTACTAACCGCTCCTCCCCTCGTTCTGTCTCTCTCCTATTCCTTTCCAACCCACATCTCCCACTTCTTCCTTCACCCAGCCCGGCGCTGGCGCCCGCTTCGTGCCGTCTCGCTCCCGCGGCCCCACACCGCAGCCCGCAGCGCCCGGCCCTCTCGGGCCCTAAAGTCCCTGGGCAGCTGTGAATGAGCCCGTGGCCCCGCCCCTTCTCCCGGCTTGTTCCACCATTGCCTCCCCAAATTCCATCTCCCCCTCTGAAGGAGTGAACGCGGAGCGGGGCGGACCTTGCAGCCGCGCCACTCGCGCCGCTTCTGTGCCTCCTGCGCCCCAGGAGAGCGGGCCGTGCCCGGCGGCGCCGGGGGCCGGGTCAGGGCCGCCAGGAGGCACAGGGAGCTCTCGAAGAGAAGGACAGGCGGCGGCGAGCGGGGAGACGATCAGGCTTCCGCCGCTGGCCGCTCCCGAGCCCCTCCGTCCTTGCCCGCGTAGCCTGCGGCCCGTGGACACCATGGCCGGCGAGATCGAGGATCTGAACAGCCGGGAGGCTCAGACCGTCTGTGACGGCCTGGGACGCTATGAGGACATGCTGCGGGGCGCCGTCCGGGACATCCATGTGGACATCCAGCTGTTCAAGCAGGGGGTAGGCCGGCAGGTGGAGGAGGTGCTGCGCCTCGCCAGCCCCCTGGCACACGCTGTCTCTGAGCTGCAGCAGGAGAACCTGCGCCTGCGGGTACAGCTGGAGCGCCTGTCTCGGCAGGTGGAGGCCCTGGGCCGGTCGGCGGGGCTGCCGCAGGACTGGGTGAACGAGGCGGCCGTGGGGCCCGGCTCGCCGGAGCAAGGTTCGGCCGACGACACATTCTCCAGTCGTGCCAAGCTAGCGGTCGCTGGCCAGAGCCAAGTAAGCGGCCTGGGAGACGGCAGGAGGGAGGGCCAAGGGCATGCATAAGAGGATACTTCACGACTGTTGCCAGACTGCGTTGGCACGGGGTAACGTTTAAGGACACGGAGTTCCTCTTCTGCGACGCGGGGTCAGTGGTAGCTAAACTCGCACAGACGTAGTCAGTCATTCCTCCCAGTGATAAAACTTCCTGCAGTGTAACAGAACGTTGTAACGTGTGGCGCATAGAAACACCACTTAGTGGAAAGCTCATCTGGTACTGAGATGTTTTATGTAATCCTTTTTCAGTGTCTGTCTCTGCGAGAAGAGTTGAGAGTTCCTGTGCAAACCTTGATGCCAGGAGAGTACTACCGGACAGTACGCTGTGATTTGGGCACATAAAACCGGGGTACCAGAGACTTGGCTTTCACAGATGACAGCTTGTTTAGACAGCTTGTTTAGGTCCTCTTGGTTAAGCATGTCTTGAGGGGGGTTTAAGACTGTTGAAGCTTAAAAAACTGGTCTGCGGTCTATGCAGACTTGGAGTTAAAAAGTAAAAGCTTGGAAATTAAATTCACTAGAATTGGGAATGAGCAGAGAGTCTGTATTGCATTCCTGCCCTCTTCATTCCTACTGACCCGTGAATGCGGACATTGGGCTTCCTACCTCTGGGTAAAAGGTAAAGCTGCCGTTTGATACATTGTAGAAACTGCCACTTTTCCCCCCATGTGAAAAAGGTAAACACCATCCATACAATTTATAGACTGCTTCCTTTCTGTTCTGCGGAGCTATCCACGCTTGCTTATATTGCAAGGAATAGGTGTAAGCTGGGTGATACGGAAGGGACAAGGGATTGTTGTTCCCCGTTCCATTTCACGGTCTAGTATACTTCCCAGTATGGAGAATCTCGCGTCAATGTTACGGTAATGTCCAGCTTTAGGTATCCGTGTCCATGTTAAAGCTCAGTATGAGCTTTTGTTTGTGTGAGTACCCTCCTGCTTTGCTTTGAGGGTTCAGGGAAGATCAATTAGGTGCTGATCGTTATTCAGTGCCCTCCCAACAATTTAGGTTGGAGAAGTTCCCAAGTTAGCAGAGCTGACCAAAAGGGAATTTCAGTACTGAGAACTATGGGAGGTGCCGCTACAGCTATACACACCAAATTTGTGCGGTGAAAACATGAATTTGTGGGTCAGGTTCTGATGTGGCTGCACACAAATGGCAAAAGAGCGAGCTTTGGTTGCTGTGCCAGTCACCTGCGTTCTCTGTAATGAACACTGTTCCTTCAGTTGATTCCAGTTTCTGGTTATATGACCAAAACATTTCAAATGGAATAACATAAATGGCACTGTGTATGTTTTCAGAAACACGAATATCTATGGTAAAACTGATGATACTTTTATCTTAGTAAATACTTCTACGTAAGTGTGAGATATGAGAAGCAAATAATACTGACCTGGAAATAGCAGCAAACCAAGACGAGCTCTTTTGCTCCCGAAAAGATTTATCAGTTGAATTCCTTTTTACTGTGTGGTTGATGCAGCATTAATTAGATACTGGAGATTCTGAGCATCTTTGGTATCTGAAGCATTATTTTCTAATATTGCTAGATTTTTTCATGGTAATTTAACTGGGGGGGAAAAAATGAATCCAGGGAGTTCCAAGCATAGTTCAGAAGTAAGGACACAAATCTCCATTTAATTTTAATCTGGGTAGTTTCTGCTATGATGTCCTCGAAAGCTGTTATACAGTGGTCTAAAAGCTGGTTTAGGTGAAATTTTAAATGGCCATTAGCTGTTCTGATTTGGAGGTGAGTCTTCCTGTTGGTTTGATACCAGCCTTCAATTCAGCTCTCTTAACTAGACCAGAATCTTGAGAGCTGCTTCCACAAAGGTGGAAAATAGGAGATATTTGAAGAGTTAGTTTTGAAAATCTGGATCGTGGAGCCATACCTGAGCTACTGAGCACTTACAAAAGAAGAGTTTTGATATCTTTTTTGTTGTTCTTGATCTGATTTTACATTTTGGCAGGAGCTTTGCAAGTTATGATATTTCCGTAGTTTTTGTGATTGAGTGTGATGCCTTTGTTAAGAGGGAGGACTAAAAGTACTTTAAGGGTGTTCTGTTTTAAAACCGTCAGAGAAGTTTCTGTCTGTTGGACAGACGGCTGCAGAGAGTCTGCCTGCAGTGGTCAAAGCTGCAGAGAGAGAGAGATAGCTGGCTATGACCACCTATGAAGGTCTAAACGAGTATTTCCCATTGGCTCCCTGGTGACCCAATGGCACCCAGCAGTTAGTCAGCCTGTGAGTAACTGCATAAGACGTGACTCAGGTGTACATAATGACCTACGTATTTCCAGCAAAGATAAGCTTAGAGAGCTGGAGTTGTTCAGCCTGGAGAAGAGAAGGCTTCAGGGAGACTTCATTGCGACCTTTGAGTACTTTAGGGGGCTTACAAAAAGGGGGGTGAGGGACTTGTTTTTGTACAGGCAGATAGCAACAGGACGAGGGGCAATGGTTTTAAACTGAAAGAGGGTGGGTTAGATTGGTTGTTAGGAAGAAACTGTTCATTCAGAGGGTGGTGAAGCACAGGTTGCCCAGGGAAGTTGTGGATGACCCATCCCTGTCAGTGTTTGAGGCCAGAATGGGCTCCCGAGCAACCCAATCTGATGCGTGGAATCCCTGTGCGTGGCAAGGGGTTGAAACAGGGTGATCTTTACTATCCCTTCTGACCCAAACCTTTCTGTGGATGTACTTCTCCTAGATAAACAGCATTTCTAGAGCCGATGACTTTTATTGTGACCCTTGTGGTAGCTGGTGGTTTTATGAAAGACACTGAATGACTGAAATCTCTCATTTGAGAGAGTAGTATCATTTGTGTCTGTCATCCTTCTAGAAATTGACCTTGTTGTGGACAAAATCTTGAAGACATAACAGACATGCACCTTAGAGGTTCAGCGAGGAAATAAGTGATATTTCTTTTGTTTCTAATCTTGTGATCTGGCGCTTACTTTTTCTGAACGTGTTGAGTTTTTGCCACTGGCTTGCAATAATTGCAGCTTCCGGTTATGGATCTCCAAAGTTTATACTTCTTTGCAGCAAAGAAGGAATTCCAGCAGCCCTACAACTATGGAAAGTCTTATCATCCATTACGTGGAGATCTGAGCTACACAGAGATTAGTTCTGCAAGCAGGCTTGGATAAGGCATCTGAAATATTAGTGTTCACTTTCTTTTCTTCAACTTGACCAGTTCTTCGTGTTGTTGTCACATGAGTTGTACAAATGAGTGCTTTTTATTATGAAGTACAGATATATGTAGTTATCACTCTGCTATTTATAATCTATGTGACCACCCCTGATAGAAGTGTTGCTAAACACATGGGTTTGTCAGAATCTTGGCATCTCCAAAGTGGATTTTGAAAGTACTTCAGCCTGACACCACTAAATGCACATCAGAATCTGATCCCACTGTTCTGTCAGCACGTGGGCCTTCTTCCCCATCCTCCAGCCTGGTATCAGTTTATCTTTTGGCACCGTTAGCCAAACCATAGCGGTCGGGTTTGCATGAAATAAGGTAATGCAGGACTTGTCATTGCATTAGAAAGCCAGTGCAGTGTGTAGAATGCTGCGTGACCTTTGCAATGACTATGTCGTTTGACGATTTTACTCACCCACACCTCCCCAGCTTATAAAAGTAGATTGATGTTTACAGCCTGCACAGGCATTCTTCACATTCAGGTCATAATGGCTGACATGAATGGCTAAACGGTTCTAACTGTATACCATGGGTAGATTCTAGGGAGCTGCATTAGCTATGCTTTACATTTCAGTTGTGAATATGGGCAATAATTGTTGACTGGGATCTCAATTGCGCTAAATGCAGCAATAAAAGCTCCGAAGTCCTGACTCTGCATGGTTTCTATAACTAGTATTTGTTGTAATTCTCTCAATCCTGGCAGCTAGTGATAACTGAATGTATTCTCACATAGTACCATTTTCTTGATAAATACAAAAGTTTCAAAATAGTTGGGTTTTTTCCAGAATTTAAAACATGTTGATGCAACTACACAATCAATGAGACTTTTTGTGAACTGCGTGTTGGAGAATTTCTCACTACTAATTGTAGCTCCTGCTTCTTGGAAACTTAACTGCAGTAATCATGCATCCGTGAAGCAGTTTTCTTCTTCCTTTAGTTATGCAGCCAAAAATTGCGCAGTTTCTCGTGGTTTAATGTTCCGCTTCAACCCCCCAAAAACCCCCAGCCCAGCCAGCCAAAAAACTCAAACAAAACCCAAAAAACAAAACGGCAACTTCCCACTAAACCCATGAAAAAATTCCTGGCTGATTTTTCTGGAATTATATTGACAGACATTATGAGGAAAATTTATGCTTTTCCCAGGAAAAAAAAGTTATCCTTACAGAAGTTACAGATTATAATATAATATGTAATGTGCTAGGACTGGAATTACTTTGTAATGCTTGTACAATATGTTTTCACAGTGTAATTTCTTTCTGCAGCAAATAGAAAAAAAAATGCAGAGCAGTATTCCAGGCAATCTCAATCAATTTCTCCACTGTTACACAAGGTCTTCTGTTTATCACCATCACAGTGGATGGTGATACCTTTATCTAATAAAAGATAACACCTCCTAGGTGCTTGGGGTCTGTTAAGGACAAGTGTGTGAAGATTGATTTAAGTTATGCATTGCCAATGTTTTGTATGCAGCCTTGGCTCCTGGGGTTAGGTAATTGTTCCTTTCTTATTTTGAGGTCACTTGCATGAGGAAGATCTGTTCTTGGCAGGTGTTTCTGGATACTCTTCTCACTTTTGTTGCCGTTTGAAATTTAGTTGCCGTGTCTGTTGTCTGTTCTGACAGAGCGTAGACCTGGATGACCACCAGAAACCTGAGTTTAGAAGAGTGTTTAGTTCTTCCATCATTGAAAATGGGCATCGATCTTCATCATCAGGTAGGAACAGGGCATGAAATGAAGCATCACTGCCTGTAAAGTACACGATCTTGTCAGTCATAGAGCAAATCTCACATTTGGGAAGGGTTAGAATTTGCTGTAGTTTCAGGATGGATATTGTCCTGTGGCGCCGACACTTTATTTCATAATTTCGAGTTTAATGTTAAAACTTTGGCTTTACTGTAAAGCATGTGCTATAATGTTTCATAAATTAGAGGCTATTACTGCTGCATTAACTTGAGACACGAGTGATAAGGCCTGCTATGCTGGGTGCCATTGTAGTCTTGCATCCAAAACATCTTGCAAGTCACCCCTCCACTTCCATCATCCGTCAGCGGAGGAAGGACTTAACCATCTCCAGTTTAGAGAGTCATACAGTGTTTCGAAAAACCATGAAAAGAACAAAAATGCTGCTTCCTTAACAGGGGCAGGAGATTGGGAGCGAGGGCTGCGCAGAGGAAGAGAAGCTCACTGAATGCAAATGCTAGTATATTAATGATCTATAGACATTGTTCCTGCTGAGATTCACGTAGAGTAAGTTTGATAGCTGCTAGGATCACTTGCACTAGGGTTGTTTCTGCTACATAGATGGTACAATGTTTCACAGGGGATTAAATCCAATGATTTGTAAAATGTTGCCTGGACATTGGCTTGTAACTTTGTTACAAATCTGCAAGCAAATTTTCTGCCTCTCTCCCGTTTTTTATTCAGGTCAGGCAAAAGTCACTCGTGAACTGACCTGTTTTCAGATGTCGGAACCTTCTTCCCCTGAAGCCCATGCCCCTGCAGTCACCTTACAGATGCCCCACCTTCCTGTTACTGCAGTAACCAGGACATCTGAGAAGTTTTCAGGAGAGAACATCCGTCCAACAGGAACAACTAATACATCTTCTTGCCTGCTGGGACAGGGCAAGAGCACAAATACAGTGGGAGTGAAGTCTTCCAACCAGCCAGGTAAGAGAGAAAAATAACATGCTGAAGCTGCATCCTGCTTCCTTTCTTCAACTGGTGCTGTGAATATTGTTCTGTGACCTAGTGGTAACTATGAAACCTTGCTTTTATGGCTAAATATCCCATTGTGGGACACTCCAGTTTGGAATACTGTGGGTCCTAGCTGGAGCTTTCGGCTGTAATGCCACATCCGCAGACTATTTTTGTGCCTAATGTAGTTGAGTTTTGCGTGAAGCAGATACTGCGGCATACTGACTGAATTCAGTAAGTTACCGAATCTCTTAAACGTGCCCAGCTCTTTTAATGAATTTTGTAGACATTTTTAGTGCTTTGAGACTGGAGGCCCTGTGAGAAGTTAGGCAGCTATTTGGCTAAGAGGTTCCAATAGTCATCTGGAGGAAGGAATGACTGACAGCAGTCTGACACATATAAACACATCAGTGATTGCAGAATCTTAGTTCAATTGAAATTGAGTTTTAAAAAAAATATTTCACATTGAAGCCATTCATCCTTGGCTGTGACACTTACAAATTGGACTTTATATATGGGTCAGAAATTATAGCAGGATACCAGATGGGATTGCTAGCAAGAGATAGGGATTATCTGCAGATGATTCTTTTAATTTTTATCTTACTAAAGCTGAGAATGTAGCAAACACTTCCTTTCTCTTTTTTTGTGCTGATAAAGTGAAGGACTGGAATTGAATTACAATGAAAACAATGGATTCATCGGCCACTGGAGGTGACTGTTCCAATCTGCATGCCCTTATGCAACAAAAATTGAGAGTGATTCCATGCCCTTTAGGGGTTCAAACCTGAGCGTGTAGTTTTCATTTTTAAGTAGCTCCAGCTGCTTTGGAACACATTCTGCCACACTTGCTCTTTCTGCATGTCTCTAGCAGCCAGAAAGCGCTGTAAAGCGCTCTTTTGCCCGAGAAAAGCAACACTCTGGGGGACCTCTGTAACTTTGCTTGCAGCAGCACCTTGGTGTGTTTTCTGTGTTCTCCAAGTGAAAATAAGCCTGTCCGGAGCCCGTGGTAGCTCCAGCTGCTTTGGAACACATTCTGCCACACTTGCTCTTTCTGCATGTCTCTAGCAGCCAGAAAGCGCTGTAAAGCGCTCTTTTCTCGAAAAAAGCAACACTCTGGGAAACCTCTGTAACTTTGCTTGCAGCAGCACCTTGGTGTGTTTTCTGTGTTCTCCAAGTGAAAATAAGCCTGTCCGGAGCCCGTGGTAGCTCCAGCTGCTTTGGAACACATTCTGCCACACTTGCTCTTTCTGCATGTCTCTAGCAGCCAGAAAGCGCTGTAAAAGCGCTCTTTTGCCCGAGAAAAGCAACACTCAGGGGTACCTCTGTAACTTTGCTTGCAGCAGCACCTTGGTGTGTTTTCTGTGTTCTCCAAGTGAAAATAAGCCTGTCCGGAGCCCGTGGTAGCTCCAGCTGCTTTGGAACACATTCTGCCACACTTGCTCTTTCTGCATGTCTCTAGCAGCCAGAAAGCGCTGTAAAGCGCTCTTTTCCCCAGAAAAGCAACACTCAGGGGGACTTCTGTAACTTTGCTTGCAGCAGCACCTTGGTGTGTTTTCTGTGTTCTCCAAGTGAAAATAAGCCTGTGGGGAGCCCGTGGTAGCTCCAGCTGCTTTGGAACACATTCTGCCACACTTGCTCTTTCTGCATGTCTCTAGCAGCCAGAAAGCGCTGTAAAGCGCTCTTTTCTCGAGAAAAGCAACACTCAGGGGGACTTCTGTAACTTTGCTTGCAGCAGCACCTTGGTGTGTTTTCTGTGTTCTCCAAGTGAAAATAAGCCTGTCCGGAGCCCGTGGTAGCTCCAGCTGCTTTGGAACACATTCTGCCACACTTGCTCTTTCTGCATGTCTCTAGCAGCCAGAAAGCACTGTAAAGCGCTCTTTTCTCGAGAAAAGCAACACTCTGGGAAACCTCTGTAACTTTGCTTGCAGCAGCACCTTGGTGTGTTTTCTGTGTTCTCCAAGTGAAAATAAGCCTGTCCGGAGCCCGTGGTAGCTCCAGCTGCTTTGGAACACATTCTGCCACACTTGCTCTTTCTGCATGTCTCTAGCAGCCAGAAAGCGCTGTAAAAGCGCTCTTTTGCCCGAGAAAAGCAACACTCTGGGGGACCTCTGTAACTTTGCTTGCAGCAGCACCTTGGTGTGTTTTCTGTGTTCTCCAAGTGAAAATAAGCCTGTCCGGAGCCCGTGGTAGCTCCTGCTGCTTTGGAACACATTCTGCCACACTTGCTCTTTCTGCATGTCTCTAGCAGCCAGAAAGCGCTGTAAAGCGCTCTTTTCTCGAGAAAAGCAACACTCAGGGGGACTTCTGTAACTTTGCTTGCAGCAGCACCTTGGTGTGTTTTCTGTGTTCTCCAAGTGAAAATAAGCCTGTCCGGAGCCCGTGGTAGCTCCAGCTGCTTTGGAACACATTCTGCCACACTTGCTCTTTCTGCATGTCTCTAGCAGCCAGAAAGCGCTGTAAAGCGCTCTTTTCTCGAGAAAAGCAACACTCAGGGGGACTTCTGTAACTTTGCTTGCAGCAGCACCTTGGTGTGTTTTCTGTGTTCTCCAAGTGAAAATAAGCCTGTCCGGAGCCCGTGGTAGCTCCAGCTGCTTTGGAACACATTCTGCCACACTTGCTCTTTCTGCATGTCTCTAGCAGCCAGAAAGCACTGTAAAGCGCTCTTTTCTCGAGAAAAGCAACACTCTGGGAAACCTCTGTAACTTTGCTTGCAGCAGCACCTTGGTGTGTTTTCTGTGTTCTCCAAGTGAAAATAAGCCTGTGCGGAGCCCGTGGTAGCTCCAGCTGCTTTGGAACACATTCTGCCACACTTGCTCTTTCTGCATGTCTCTAGCAGCCAGAAAGCGCTGTAAAGCGCTCTTTTGCCCGAGAAAAGCAACACTCAGGGGGACTTCTGTAACTTTGCTTGCAGCAGCACCTTGGTGTGTTTTCTGTGTTCTCCAAGTGAAAATAAGCCTGTCCGGAGCCCGTGGTAGCTCCAGCTGCTTTGGAACACATTCTGCCACACTTGCTGTTTCTGCATGTCTCTAGCAGCCAGAAAGCGCTGTAAAGCGCTCTTTTGCCCGAGAAAAGCAACACTCTGGGAAACCTCTGTAACTTTGCTTGCAGCAGCACCTTGGTGTGTTTTCTGTGTTCTCCAAGTGAAAATAAGCCTGTCCGGAGCCCGTGGTAGCTCCAGCTGCTTTGGAACACATTCTGCCACACTTGCTCTTTCTGCATGTCTCTAGCAGCCAGAAAGCGCTGTAAAGCGCTCTTTTCTCGAGAAAAGCAACACTCAGGGGGACTTCTGTAACTTTGCTTGCAGCAGCACCTTGGTGTGTTTTCTGTGTTCTCCAAGTGAAAATAAGCCTGTGCGGAGCCCGTGGTAGCTCCAGCTGCTTTGGAACACATTCTGCCACACTTGCTCTTTCTGCATGTCTCTAGCAGCCAGAAAGCGCTGTAAAGCGCTCTTTTGCCCGAGAAAAGCAACACTCAGGGGGACTTCTGTAACTTTGCTTGCAGCAGCACCTTGGTGTGTTTTCTGTGTTCTCCAAGTGAAAATAAGCCTGTGGGGAGCCCGTGGTAGCTCCAGCTGCTTTGGAACACATTCTGCCACACTTGCTCTTTCTGCATGTCTCTAGCAGCCAGAAAGCGCTGTAAAGCGCTCTTTTCTCGAGAAAAGCAACACTCTGGGAAACCTCTGTAACTTTGCTTGCAGCAGCACCTTGGTGTGTTTTCTGTGTTCTCCAAGTGAAAATAAGCCTGTCCGGAGCCCGTGGTAGCTCCAGCTGCTTTGGAACACATTCTGCCACACTTGCTCTTTCCTGCATGTCTCTAGCAGCCAGAAAGCGCTGTAAAGCGCTCTTTTCTCGAGAAAAGCAACACTCTGGGAAACCTCTGTAACTTTGCTTGCAGCAGCACCTTGGTGTGTTTTCTGTGTTCTCCAAGTGAAAATAAGCCTGTCCGGAGCCCGTGGTAGCTCCAGCTGCTTTGGAACACATTCTGCCACACTTGCTCTTTCTGCATGTCTCTAGCAGCCAGAAAGCGCTGTAAAGCGCTCTTTTCTCGAGAAAAGCAACACTCAGGGGGACTTCTGTAACTTTGCTTGCAGCAGCACCTTGGTGTGTTTTCTGTGTTCTCCAAGTGAAAATAAGCCTGTCCGGAGCCCGTGGTAGCTCCAGCTGCTTTGGAACACATTCTGCCACACTTGCTCTTTCTGCATGTCTCTAGCAGCCAGAAAGCGCTGTAAAGCGCTCTTTTCTCGAGAAAAGCAACACTCTGGGAAACCTCTGTAACTTTGCTTGCAGCAGCACCTTGGTGTGTTTTCTGTGTTCTCCAAGTGAAAATAAGCCTGTGCGGAGCCCGTGGTAGCTCCAGCTGCTTTGGAACACATTCTGCCACACTTGCTCTTTCTGCATGTCTCTAGCAGCCAGAAAGCGCTGTAAAGCGCTCTTTTCTCGAGAAAAGCAACACTCAGGGGGACTTCTGTAACTTTGCTTGCAGCAGCACCTTGGTGTGTTTTCTGTGTTCTCCAAGTGAAAATAAGCCTGTGCGGAGCCCGTGGTAGCTCCAGCTGCTTTGGAACGCATTCTGCCACACTTGCTCTTTCTGCATGTCTCTAGCAGCCAGAAAGCGCTGTAAAGCGCTCTTTTGCCCGAGAAAAGCAACACTCAGGGGGACTTCTGTAACTTTGCTTGCAGCAGCACCTTGGTGTGTTTTCTGTGTTCTCCAAGTGAAAATAAGCCTGTGGGGAGCCCGTGGTAGCTCCAGCTGCTTTGGAACACATTCTGCCACACTTGCTCTTTCTGCATGTCTCTAGCAGCCAGAAAGCGCTGTAAAGCGCTCTTTTCTCGAGAAAAGCAACACTCTGGGAAACCTCTGTAACTTTGCTTGCAGCAGCACCTTGGTGTGTTTTCTGTGTTCTCCAAGTGAAAATAAGCCTGTGGGGAGCCCGTGGTAGCTCCAGCTGCTTTGGAACACATTCTGCCACACTTGCTCTTTCTGCATGTCTCTAGCAGCCAGAAAGCGCTGTAAAGCGCTCTTTTCTCGAGAAAAGCAACACTCTGGGAAACCTCTGTAACTTTGCTTGCAGCAGCACCTTGGTGTGTTTTCTGTGTTCTCCAAGTGAAAATAAGCCTGTGGGGAGCCCGTGGTAGCTCCAGCTGCTTTGGAACACATTCTGCCACACTTGCTCTTTCTGCATGTCTCTAGCAGCCAGAAAGCGCTGTAAAGCGCTCTTTTCTCGAGAAAAGCAACACTCAGGGGGACTTCTGTAACTTTGCTTGCAGCAGCACCTTGGTGTGTTTTCTGTGTTCTCCAAGTGAAAATAAGCCTGTCCGGAGCCCGTGGTAGCTCCAGCTGCTTTGGAACACATTCTGCCACACTTGCTCTTTCTGCATGTCTCTAGCAGCCAGAAAGCGCTGTAAAGCGCTCTTTTCTCGAGAAAAGCAACACTCAGGGGGACTTCTGTAACTTTGCTTGCAGCAGCACCTTGGTGTGTTTTCTGTGTTCTCCAAGTGAAAATAAGCCTGTGGGGAGCCCGTGGTAGCTCCAGCTGCTTTGGAACACATTCTGCCACACTTGCTCTTTCTGCATGTCTCTAGCAGCCAGAAAGCGCTGTAAAGCGCTCTTTTCTCGAGAAAAGCAACACTCAGGGGGACTTCTGTAACTTTGCTTGCAGCAGCACCTTGGTGTGTTTTCTGTGTTCTCCAAGTGAAAATAAGCCTGTCCGGAGCCCGTGGTAGCTCCAGCTGCTTTGGAACACATTCTGCCACACTTGCTCTTTCTGCATGTCTCTAGCAGCCAGAAAGCGCTGTAAAGCGCTCTTTTCTCGAGAAAAGCAACACTCTGGGAAACCTCTGTAACTTTGCTTGCAGCAGCACCTTGGTGTGTTTTCTGTGTTCTCCAAGTGAAAATAAGCCTGTCCGGAGCCCGTGGTAGCTCCAGCTGCTTTGGAACACATTCTGCCACACTTGTTCTTTCTGCATGTCTCTAGCAGCCAGAAAGCGCTGTAAAGCGCTCTTTTCTCGAGAAAAGCAACACTCAGGGGGACTTCTGTAACTTTGCTTGCAGCAGCACCTTGGTGTGTTTTCTGTGTTCTCCAAGTGAAAATAAGCCTGTCCGGAGCCCGTGGTAGCTCCAGCTGCTTTGGAACACATTCTGCCACACTTGCTCTTTCTGCATGTCTCTAGCAGCCAGAAAGCGCTGTAAAGCGCTCTTTTCTCGAGAAAAGCAACACTCAGGGGGACTTCTGTAACTTTGCTTGCAGCAGCACCTTGGTGTGTTTTCTGTGTTCTCCAAGTGAAAATAAGCCTGTCCGGAGCCCGTGGTAGCTCCAGCTGCTTTGGAACACATTCTGCCACACTTGCTCTTTCTGCATGTCTCTAGCAGCCAGAAAGCGCTGTAAAGCGCTCTTTTCTCGAGAAAAGCAACACTCAGGGGGACTTCTGTAACTTTGCTTGCAGCAGCACCTTGGTGTGTTTTCTGTGTTCTCCAAGTGAAAATAAGCCTGTCCGGAGCCCGTGGTAGCTCCAGCTGCTTTGGAACACATTCTGCCACACTTGCTCTTTCTGCATGTCTCTAGCAGCCAGAAAGCGCTGTAAAGCGCTCTTTTCTCGAGAAAAGCAACACTCTGGGAAACCTCTGTAACTTTGCTTGCAGCAGCACCTTGGTGTGTTTTCTGTGTTCTCCAAGTGAAAATAAGCCTGTCCGGAGCCCGTGGTAGCTCCAGCTGCTTTGGAACACATTCTGCCACACTTGCTCTTTCTGCATGTCTCTAGCAGCCAGAAAGCGCTGTAAAGCGCTCTTTTCTCGAGAAAAGCAACACTCAGGGGGACTTGTGTAACTTTGCTTGCAGCAGCACCTTGGTGTGTTTTCTGTGTTCTCCAAGTGAAAATAAGCCTGTCCGGAGCCCGTGGTAGCTCCAGCTGCTTTGGAACACATTCTGCCACACTTGCTCTTTCTGCATGTCTCTAGCAGCCAGAAAGCGCTGTAAAGCGCTCTTTTCTCGAGAAAAGCAACACTCAGGGGGACTTGTGTAACTTTGCTTGCAGCAGCACCTTGGTGTGTTTTCTGTGTTCTCCAAGTGAAAATAAGCCTGTGGGGAGCCCGTGGTAGCTCCAGCTGCTTTGGAACACATTCTGCCACACTTGCTCTTTCTGCATGTCTCTAGTCTCTAGCAGCCAGAAAGCGCTGTAAAGCGCTCTTTTCTCGAGAAAAGCAACACTCAGGGGGACTTCTGTAACTTTGCTTGCAGCAGCACCTTGGTGTGTTTTCTGTGTTCTCCAAGTGAAAATAAGCCTGTCCGGAGCCCGTGGTAGCTCCAGCTGCTTTGGAACACATTCTGCCACACTTGCTCTTTCTGCATGTCTCTAGCAGCCGGAAAGCGCTGTAAAGCGCTCTTTTACCCGAGAAAAGCAACACTCAGGGGAATTCTGTAACTTTGCTTGCAGCAGCACCTTGGTGTGTTTTCTGTGTTCTCCAAGTGAAAATAAGCCTGTCCGGAGCCCGTGGTAGCTCCAGCTGCTTTGGAACACATTCTGCCACACTTGCTCTTTCTGCATGTCTCTAGCAGCCAGAAAGCGCTGTAAAGCGCTCTTTTGCTCGAGAAAAGCCACACTCAGGGGGACCTCTGTAACTTTGCTTGCAGCAGCACCTTGGTGTGTTTTCTGTGTTCTCCAAGTGAAAATAAGCCTGTGGGGAGCCCGTGGTAGCTCCAGCTGCTTTGGAACACATTCTGCCACACTTGCTCTTTCTGCATGTCTCTAGCAGCCAGAAAGCGCTGTAAAGCGCTCTTTTCTCGAGAAAAGCAACACTCTGGGAAACCTCTGTAACTTTGCTTGCAGCAGCACCTTGGTGTGTTTTCTGTGTTCTCCAAGTGAAAATAAGCCTGTGGGGAGCCCGTGGTAGCTCCAGCTGCTTTGGAACACATTCTGCCACACTTGCTCTTTCTGCATGTCTCTAGCAGCCAGAAAGCGCTGTAAAGCGCTCTTTTCTCGAGAAAAGCAACACTCAGGGGGACTTGTGTAACTTTGCTTGCAGCAGCACCTTGGTGTGTTTTCTGTGTTCTCCAAGTGAAAATAAGCCTGTGGGGAGCCCGTGGTAGCTCCAGCTGCTTTGGAACACATTCTGCCACACTTGCTCTTTCTGCATGTCTCTAGCAGCCAGAAAGCGCTGTAAAGCGCTCTTTTCTCGAGAAAAGCAACACTCAGGGGGACTTCTGTAACTTTGCTTGCAGCAGCACCTTGGTGTGTTTTCTGTGTTCTCCAAGTGAAAATAAGCCTGTGCGGAGCCCGTGGTAGCTCCAGCTGCTTTGGAACACATTCTGCCACACTTGCTCTTTCTGCGTGTCTCTAGCAGCCAGAAAGCGCTGTAAAGCGCTCTTTTGCCCGAGAAAAGCAACGCTCAGGGGAATTCTGTAACTTTGCTTGCAGCAGCACCTTGGTGTGTTTTCTGTGTTCTCCAAGTGAAAATAAGCCTGTCCGGAGCCCGTGGTAGCTCCAGCTGCTTTGGAACACATTCTGCCACACTTGCTCTTTCTGCATGTCTCTAGCAGCCAGAAAGCGCTGTAAAGCGCTCTTTTGCTCGAGAAAAGCAACACTCAGGGGGACCTCTGTAACTTTGCTTGCAGCAGCACCTTGGTGTGTTTTCTGTGTTCTCCAAGTGAAAATAAGCCTGTGGGGAGCCCGTGGTAGCTCCAGCTGCTTTGGAACACATTCTGCCACACTTGCTCTTTCTGCATGTCTCTAGCAGCCAGAAAGCGCTGTAAAGCGCTCTTTTCTCGAGAAAAGCAACACTCTGGGAAACCTCTGTAACTTTGCTTGCAGCAGCACCTTGGTGTGTTTTCTGTGTTCTCCAAGTGAAAATAAGCCTGTGGGGAGCCCGTGGTAGCTCCAGCTGCTTTGGAACACATTCTGCCACACTTGCTGTTTCTGCATGTCTCTAGCAGCCAGAAAGCACTGTAAAGCGCTCTTTTCTCGAGAAAAGCAACACTCTGGGAAACCTCTGTAACTTTGCTTGCAGCAGCACCTTGGTGTGTTTTCTGTGTTCTCCAAGTGAAAATAAGCCTGTGCGGAGCCCGTGGTAGCTCCAGCTGCTTTGGAACACATTCTGCCACACTTGCTCTTTCTGCATGTCTCTAGCAGCCAGAAAGCGCTGTAAAGCGCTCTTTTGCCCGAGAAAAGCAACACTCAGGGGGACTTCTGTAACTTTGCTTGCAGCAGCACCTTGGTGTGTTTTCTGTGTTCTCCAAGTGAAAATAAGCCTGTGCGGAGCCCGTGGTAGCTCCAGCTGCTTTGGAACACATTCTGCCACACTTGCTCTTTCTGCATGTCTCTAGCAGCCAGAAAGCGCTGTAAAGCGCTCTTTTCTCGAGAAAAGCAACACTCAGGGGGACTTCTGTAACTTTGCTTGCAGCAGCACCTTGGTGTGTTTTCTGTGTTCTCCAAGTGAAAATAAGCCTGTCCGGAGCCCGTGGTAGCCCCAGCTGCTTTGGAACACATTCTGCCACACTTGCTCTTTCTGCATGTCTCTAGCAGCCAGAAAGCGCTGTAAAGCGCTCTTTTCTCGAGAAAAGCAACACTCTGGGAAACCTCTGTAACTTTGCTTGCAGCAGCACCTTGGTGTGTTTTCTGTGTTCTCCAAGTGAAAATAAGCCTGTCCGGAGCCCGTGGTAGCTCCTGCTGCTTTGGAACACATTCTGCCACACTTGCTCTTTCTGCATGTCTCTAGCAGCCAGAAAGCGCTGTAAAGCGCTCTTTTGCTCGAGAAAAGCAACACTCAGGGGGACCTCTGTAACTTTGCTTGCAGCAGCACCTTGGTGTGTTTTCTGTGTTCTCCAAGTGAAAATAAGCCTGTCCGGAGCCCGTGGTAGCTCCAGCTGCTTTGGAACACATTCTGCCACACTTGCTCTTTCTGCATGTCTCTAGCAGCCAGAAAGCGCTGTAAAGCGCTCTTTTCTCGAGAAAAGCAACACTCAGGGGGACTTCTGTAACTTTGCTTGCAGCAGCACCTTGGTGTGTTTTCTGTGTTCTCCAAGTGAAAATAAGCCTGTCCGGAGCCCGTGGTAGCTCCAGCTGCTTTGGAACACATTCTGCCACACTTGCTCTTTCTGCATGTCTCTAGCAGCCAGAAAGCGCTGTAAAGCGCTCTTTTCTCGAGAAAAGCAACACTCTGGGAAACCTCTGTAACTTTGCTTGCAGCAGCACCTTGGTGTGTTTTCTGTGTTCTCCAAGTGAAAATAAGCCTGTCCGGAGCCCGTGGTAGCTCCAGCTGCTTTGGAACACATTCTGCCACACTTGCTCTTTCTGCATGTCTCTAGCAGCCAGAAAGCGCTGTAAAGCGCTCTTTTCTCGAGAAAAGCAACACTCTGGGAAACCTCTGTAACTTTGCTTGCAGCAGCACCTTGGTGTGTTTTCTGTGTTCTCCAAGTGAAAATAAGCCTGTGCGGAGCCCGTGGTAGCTCCAGCTGCTTTGGAACACATTCTGCCACACTTGCTCTTTCTGCATGTCTCTAGCAGCCAGAAAGCGCTGTAAAGCGCTCTTTTCTCGAGAAAAGCAACACTCAGGGAGACTTCTGTAACTTTGCTTGCAGCAGCACCTTGGTGTGTTTTCTGTGTTCTCCAAGTGAAAATAAGCCTGTCCGGAGCCCGTGGTAGCTCCAGCTGCTTTGGAACACATTCTGCCACACTTGCTCTTTCTGCATGTCTCTAGCAGCCAGAAAGCACTGTAAAGCGCTCTTTTCTCGAGAAAAGCAACACTCTGGGAAACCTCTGTAACTTTGCTTGCAGCAGCACCTTGGTGTGTTTTCTGTGTTCTCCAAGTGAAAATAAGCCTGTGCGGAGCCCGTGGTAGCTCCAGCTGCTTTGGAACACATTCTGCCACACTTGCTCTTTCTGCATGTCTCTAGCAGCCAGAAAGCACTGTAAAGCGCTCTTTTTTCGAGAAAAGCAACACTCAGGGGGACTTCTGTAACTTTGCTTGCAGCAGCACCTTGGTGTGTTTTCTGTGTTCTCCAAGTGAAAATAAGCCTGTGGGGAGCCCGTGGTAGCTCCAGCTGCTTTGGAACACATTCTGCCACACTTGCTCTTTCTGCATGTCTCTAGCAGCCAGAAAGCGCTGTAAAGCGCTCTTTTCTCGAGAAAAGCAACACTCTGGGAAACCTCTGTAACTTTGCTTGCAGCAGCACCTTGGTGTGTTTTCTGTGTTCTCCAAGTGAAAATAAGCCTGTGCGGAGCCCGTGGTAGCTCCAGCTGCTTTGGAACACATTCTGCCACACTTGCTCTTTCTGCATGTCTCTAGCAGCCAGAAAGCGCTGTAAAGCGCTCTTTTCTCGAGAAAAGCAACACTCTGGGAAACCTCTGTAACTTTGCTTGCAGCAGCACCTTGGTGTGTTTTCTGTGTTCTCCAAGTGAAAATAAGCCTGTCCGGAGCCCGTGGTAGCTCCAGCTGCTTTGGAACACATTCTGCCACACTTGCTCTTTCTGCATGTCTCTAGCAGCCAGAAAGCACTGTAAAGCGCTCTTTTCTCGAGAAAAGCAACACTCTGGGAAACCTCTGTAACTTTGCTTGCAGCAGCACCTTGGTGTGTTTTCTGTGTTCTCCAAGTGAAAATAAGCCTGTGCGGAGCCCGTGGTAGCTCCAGCTGCTTTGGAACACATTCTGCCACACTTGCTCTTTCTGCATGTCTCTAGCAGCCAGAAAGCGCTGTAAAGCGCTCTTTTCTCGAGAAAAGCAACACTCAGGGGACTTCTGTAACTTTGCTTGCAGCAGCACCTTGGTGTGTTTTCTGTGTTCTCCAAGTGAAAATAAGCCTGTCCGGAGCCCGTGGTAGCTCCAGCTGCTTTGGAACACATTCTGCCACACTTGCTCTTTCTGCATGTCTCTAGCAGCCAGAAAGCGCTGTAAAGCGCTCTTTTCTCGAGAAAAGCAACACTCTGGGAAACCTCTGTAACTTTGCTTGCAGCAGCACCTTGGTGTGTTTTCTGTGTTCTCCAAGTGAAAATAAGCCTGTCCGGAGCCCGTGGTAGCTCCAGCTGCTTTGGAACACATTCTGCCACACTTGCTCTTTCTGCATGTCTCTAGCAGCCAGAAAGCGCTGTAAAGCGCTCTTTTCTCGAGAAAAGCAACACTCTGGGAAACCTCTGTAACTTTGCTTGCAGCAGCACCTTGGTGTGTTTTCTGTGTTCTCCAAGTGAAAATAAGCCTGTCCGGAGCCCGTGGTAGCTCCAGCTGCTTTGGAACACATTCTGCCACACTTGCTCTTTCTGCATGTCTCTAGCAGCCAGAAAGCGCTGTAAAGCGCTCTTTTCTCGAGAAAAGCAACACTCTGGGAAACCTCTGTAACTTTGCTTGCAGCAGCACCTTGGTGTGTTTTCTGTGTTCTCCAAGTGAAAATAAGCCTGTCCGGAGCCCGTGGTAGCTCCAGCTGCTTTGGAACACATTCTGCCACACTTGCTCTTTCTGCATGTCTCTAGCAGCCAGAAAGCGCTGTAAAGCGCTCTTTTCTCGAGAAAAGCAACACTCTGGGAAACCTCTGTAACTTTGCTTGCAGCAGCACCTTGGTGTGTTTTCTGTGTTCTCCAAGTGAAAATAAGCCTGTGGGGAGCCCGTGGTAGCTCCAGCTGCTTTGGAACACATTCTGCCACACTTGCTCTTTCTGCATGTCTCTAGCAGCCAGAAAGCGCTGTAAAGCGCTCTTTTCTCGAGAAAAGCAACACTCTGGGAAACCTCTGTAACTTTGCTTGCAGCAGCACCTTGGTGTGTTTTCTGTGTTCTCCAAGTGAAAATAAGCCTGTCCGGAGCCCGTGGTAGCTCCAGCTGCTTTGGAACACATTCTGCCACACTTGCTCTTTCTGCATGTCTCTAGCAGCCAGAAAGCGCTGTAAAGCGCTCTTTTCTCGAGAAAAGCAACACTCTGGGAAACCTCTGTAACTTTGCTTGCAGCAGCACCTTGGTGTGTTTTCTGTGTTCTCCAAGTGAAAATAAGCCTGTCCGGAGCCCGTGGTAGCTCCAGCTGCTTTGGAACACATTCTGCCACACTTGCTCTTTCTGCATGTCTCTAGCAGCCAGAAAGCGCTGTAAAGCGCTCTTTTCTCGAGAAAAGCAACACTCTGGGAAACCTCTGTAACTTTGCTTGCAGCAGCACCTTGGTGTGTTTTCTGTGTTCTCCAAGTGAAAATAAGCCTGTCCGGAGCCCGTGGTAGCTCCAGCTGCTTTGGAACACATTCTGCCACACTTGCTCTTTCTGCATGTCTCTAGCAGCCAGAAAGCGCTGTAAAGCGCTCTTTTCTCGAGAAAAGCAACACTCTGGGAAACCTCTGTAACTTTGCTTGCAGCAGCACCTTGGTGTGTTTTCTGTGTTCTCCAAGTGAAAATAAGCCTGTCCGGAGCCCGTGGTAGCTCCAGCTGCTTTGGAACACATTCTGCCACACTTGCTCTTTCTGCATGTCTCTAGCAGCCAGAAAGCGCTGTAAAGCGCTCTTTTCTCGAGAAAAGCAACACTCTGGGAAACCTCTGTAACTTTGCTTGCAGCAGCACCTTGGTGTGTTTTCTGTGTTCTCCAAGTGAAAATAAGCCTGTGGGGAGCCCGTGGTAGCTCCAGCTGCTTTGGAACACATTCTGCCACACTTGCTCTTTCTGCATGTCTCTAGCAGCCAGAAAGCGCTGTAAAGCGCTCTTTTCTCGAGAAAAGCAACACTCTGGGAAACCTCTGTAACTTTGCTTGCAGCAGCACCTTGGTGTGTTTTCTGTGTTCTCCAAGTGAAAATAAGCCTGTCCGGAGCCCGTGGTAGCTGCAGCTGCTTTGGAACACATTCTGCCACACTTGCTCTTTCTGCATGTCTCTAGCAGCCAGAAAGCGCTGTAAAGCGCTCTTTTCTCGAGAAAAGCAACACTCTGGGAAACCTCTGTAACTTTGCTTGCAGCAGCACCTTGGTGTGTTTTCTGTGTTCTCCAAGTGAAAATAAGCCTGTCCGGAGCCCGTGGTAGCTCCAGCTGCTTTGGAACACGTTCTGCCACACTTGCTCTTTCTGCATGTCTCTAGCAGCCAGAAAGCGCTGTAAAGCGCTCTTTTCTCGAGAAAAGCAACACTCTGGGAAACCTCTGTAACTTTGCTTGCAGCAGCACCTTGGTGTGTTTTCTGTGTTCTCCAAGTGAAAATAAGCCTGTCCGGAGCCCGTGGTAGCTCCAGCTGCTTTGGAACACATTCTGCCACACTTGCTCTTTCTGCATGTCTCTAGCAGCCAGAAAGCGCTGTAAAGCGCTCTTTTCTCGAGAAAAGCAACACTCTGGGAAACCTCTGTAACTTTGCTTGCAGCAGCACCTTGGTGTGTTTTCTGTGTTCTCCAAGTGAAAATAAGCCTGTGGGGAGCCCGTGGTAGCTCCAGCTGCTTTGGAACACATTCTGCCACACTTGCTCTTTCTGCATGTCTCTAGCAGCCAGAAAGCGCTGTAAAGCGCTCTTTTCTCGAGAAAAGCAACACTCTGGGAAACCTCTGTAACTTTGCTTGCAGCAGCACCTTGGTGTGTTTTCTGTGTTCTCCAAGTGAAAATAAGCCTGTCCGGAGCCCGTGGTAGCTCCAGCTGCTTTGGAACACATTCTGCCACACTTGCTCTTTCTGCATGTCTCTAGCAGCCAGAAAGCGCTGTAAAGCGCTCTTTTCTCGAGAAAAGCAACACTCTGGGAAACCTCTGTAACTTTGCTTGCAGCAGCACCTTGGTGTGTTTTCTGTGTTCTCCAAGTGAAAATAAGCCTGTCCGGAGCCCGTGGTAGCTCCAGCTGCTTTGGAACACATTCTGCCACACTTGCTCTTTCTGCATGTCTCTAGCAGCCAGAAAGCGCTGTAAAGCGCTCTTTTCTCGAGAAAAGCAACACTCTGGGAAACCTCTGTAACTTTGCTTGCAGCAGCACCTTGGTGTGTTTTC
This sequence comes from Zosterops lateralis, assembly GCF_965231275.1. Classification (NCBI taxonomy): domain Eukaryota; kingdom Metazoa; phylum Chordata; class Aves; order Passeriformes; family Zosteropidae; genus Zosterops; species Zosterops lateralis. The sequence continues at coordinate 109,424 of NW_028154568.1, forward strand.
TGTGTTCTCCAAGTGAAAATAAGCCTGTGGGGAGCCCGTGGTAGCTCCAGCTGCTTTGGAACACATTCTGCCACACTTGCTCTTTCTGCATGTCTCTAGCAGCCAGAAAGCGCTGTAAAGCGCTCTTTTCTCGAGAAAAGCAACACTCTGGGAAACCTCTGTAACTTTGCTTGCAGCAGCACCTTGGTGTGTTTTCTGTGTTCTCCAAGTGAAAATAAGCCTGTCCGGAGCCCGTGGTAGCTCCAGCTGCTTTGGAACACATTCTGCCACACTTGCTCTTTCTGCATGTCTCTAGCAGCCAGAAAGCGCTGTAAAGCGCTCTTTTCTCGAGAAAAGCAACACTCAGGGGGACTTGTGTAACTTTGCTTGCAGCAGCACCTTGGTGTGTTTTCTGTGTTCTCCAAGAGTGGAAAATAAGCCTGTCCGGAGCCCGTGTAGCTCCAGCTGCTTTGGAACACATTCTGCCACACTTGCTCTTTCTGCATGTCTCTAGCAGCCAGAAAGCGCTGTAAAGCGCTCTTTTCTCGAGAAAAGCAACACTCTGGGAAACTCTGTAACTTTGCTTGCAGCAGCACTTGGTGTGTTTTCTGTGTTCTCCAAGTGAAAATAAGCCTGTCCGGAGCCCGTGGTAGCTCCAGCTGCTTTGGAACACATTCTGCCACACTTGTTCTTTCTGCATGTCTCTAGCAGCCAGAAAGCGCTGTAAAGCGCTCTTTTCTCGAGAAAAGCAACACTCAGGGGGACTTCTGTAACTTTGCTTGCAGCAGCACCTTGGTGTGTTTTCTGTGTTCTCCAAGTGAAAATAAGCCTGTCCGGAGCCCGTGGTAGCTCCAGCTGCTTTGGAACACATTCTGCCACACTTGCTCTTTCTGCATGTCTCTAGCAGCCAGAAAGCGCTGTAAAGCGCTCTTTTCTCGAGAAAAGCAACACTCAGGGGGACTTCTGTAACTTTGCTTGCAGCAGCACCTTGGTGTGTTTTCTGTGTTCTCCAAGTGAAAATAAGCCTGTCGGGAGCCCGTGGTAGCTCCAGCTGCTTTGGAACACATTCTGCCACACTTGCTCTTTCTGCATGTCTCTAGCAGCCAGAAAGCGCTGTAAAGCGCTCTTTTCTCGAGAAAAGCAACACTCAGGGGGACTTCTGTAACTTTGCTTGCAGCAGCACCTTGGTGTGTTTTCTGTGTTCTCCAAGTGAAAATAAGCCTGTCCGGAGCCCGTGGTAGCTCCAGCTGCTTTGGAACACATTCTGCCACACTTGCTCTTTCTGCATGTCTCTAGCAGCCAGAAAGCGCTGTAAAGCGCTCTTTTCTCGAGAAAAGCAACACTCTGGGAAACCTCTGTAACTTTGCTTGCAGCAGCACCTTGGTGTGTTTTCTGTGTTCTCCAAGTGAAAATAAGCCTGTCCGGAGCCCGTGGTAGCTCCAGCTGCTTTGGAACACATTCTGCCACACTTGCTCTTTCTGCATGTCTCTAGCAGCCAGAAAGCGCTGTAAAGCGCTCTTTTCTCGAGAAAAGCAACACTCAGGGGGACTTCTGTAACTTTGCTTGCAGCAGCACCTTGGTGTGTTTTCTGTGTTCTCCAAGTGAAAATAAGCCTGTCCGGAGCCCGTGGTAGCTCCAGCTGCTTTGGAACACATTCTGCCACACTTGCTCTTTCTGCATGTCTCTAGCAGCCAGAAAGCGCTGTAAAGCGCTCTTTTCTCGAGAAAAGCAACACTCAGGGGGACTTCTGTAACTTTGCTTGCAGCAGCACCTTGGTGTGTTTTCTGTGTTCTCCAAGTGAAAATAAGCCTGTGGGGAGCCCGTGGTAGCTCCAGCTGCTTTGGAACACATTCTGCCACACTTGCTCTTTCTGCATGTCTCTAGCAGCCAGAAAGCGCTGTAAAGCGCTCTTTTCTCGAGAAAAGCAACACTCAGGGGGACTTCTGTAACTTTGCTTGCAGCAGCACCTTGGTGTGTTTTCTGTGTTCTCCAAGTGAAAATAAGCCTGTGCGGAGCCCGTGGTAGCTCCAGCTGCTTTGGAACACATTCTGCCACACTTGCTCTTTCTGCATGTCTCTAGCAGCCAGAAAGCGCTGTAAAGCGCTCTTTTCTCGAGAAAAGCAACACTCAGGGGGACTTCTGTAACTTTGCTTGCAGCAGCACCTTGGTGTGTTTTCTGTGTTCTCCAAGTGAAAATAAGCCTGTCCGGAGCCCGTGGTAGCTCCAGCTGCTTTGGAACACATTCTGCCACACTTGCTGTTTCTGCATGTCTCTAGCAGCCGGAAAGCGCTGTAAAGCGCTCTTTTACCCGAGAAAAGCAACACTCAGGGGAATTCTGTAACTTTGCTTGCAGCAGCACCTTGGTGTGTTTTCTGTGTTCTCCAAGTGAAAAGAAGCCTGTCCGGAGCCCGTGGTAGCTCCAGCTGCTTTGGAACACATTCTGCCACACTTGCTCTTTCTGCATGTCTCTAGCAGCCAGAAAGCGCTGTAAAGCGCTCTTTTGCTCGAGAAAAGCAACACTCAGGGGGACCTCTGTAACTTTGCTTGCAGCAGCACCTTGGTGTGTTTTCTGTGTTCTCCAAGTGAAAATAAGCCTGTCCGGAGCCCGTGGTAGCCCCAGCTGCTTTGGAACACATTCTGCCACACTTGCTCTTTCTGCATGTCTCTAGCAGCCAGAAAGCGCTGTAAAGCGCTCTTTTCTCGAGAAAAGCAACACTCAGGGGGACTTCTGTAACTTTGCTTGCAGCAGCACCTTGGTGTGTTTTCTGTGTTCTCCAAGTGAAAATAAGCCTGTCCGGAGCCCGTGGTAGCTCCAGCTGCTTTGGAACACATTCTGCCACACTTGCTCTTTCTGCATGTCTCTAGCAGCCAGAAAGCGCTGTAAAGCGCTCTTTTCTCGAGAAAAGCAACACTCAGGGGGACTTCTGTAACTTTGCTTGCAGCAGCACCTTGGTGTGTTTTCTGTGTTCTCCAAGTGAAAATAAGCCTGTGCGGAGCCCGTGGTAGCTCCAGCTGCTTTGGAACACATTCTGCCACACTTGCTCTTTCTGCATGTCTCTAGCAGCCAGAAAGCGCTGTAAAGCGCTCTTTTGCCCGAGAAAAGCAACGCTCAGGGGAATTCTGTAACTTTGCTTGCAGCAGCACCTTGGTGTGTTTTCTGTGTTCTCCAAGTGAAAATAAGCCTGTCCGGAGCCCGTGGTAGCTCCAGCTGCTTTGGAACACATTCTGCCACACTTGCTCTTTCTGCATGTCTCTAGCAGCCAGAAAGCGCTGTAAAGCGCTCTTTTGCTCGAGAAAAGCAACACTCAGGGGGACCTCTGTAACTTTGCTTGCAGCAGCACCTTGGTGTGTTTTCTGTGTTCTCCAAGTGAAAATAAGCCTGTCCGGAGCCCGTGGTAGCTCCAGCTGCTTTGGAACACATTCTGCCACACTTGCTCTTTCTGCATGTCTCTAGCAGCCAGAAAGCGCTGTAAAGCGCTCTTTTCTCGAGAAAAGCAACACTCTGGGAAACCTCTGTAACTTTGCTTGCAGCAGCACCTTGGTGTGTTTTCTGTGTTCTCCAAGTGAAAATAAGCCTGTCCGGAGCCCGTGGTAGCTCCAGCTGCTTTGGAACACATTCTGCCACACTTGCTGTTTCTGCATGTCTCTAGCAGCCAGAAAGCACTGTAAAGCGCTCTTTTCTCGAGAAAAGCAACACTCTGGGAAACCTCTGTAACTTTGCTTGCAGCAGCACCTTGGTGTGTTTTCTGTGTTCTCCAAGTGAAAATAAGCCTGTGCGGAGCCCGTGGTAGCTCCAGCTGCTTTGGAACACATTCTGCCACACTTGCTCTTTCTGCATGTCTCTAGCAGCCAGAAAGCGCTGTAAAGCGCTCTTTTCTCGAGAAAAGCAACACTCAGGGGGACTTCTGTAACTTTGCTTGCAGCAGCACCTTGGTGTGTTTTCTGTGTTCTCCAAGTGAAAATAAGCCTGTGCGGAGCCCGTGGTAGCTCCAGCTGCTTTGGAACACATTCTGCCACACTTGCTCTTTCTGCATGTCTCTAGCAGCCAGAAAGCGCTGTAAAGCGCTCTTTTGCCCGAGAAAAGCAACACTCAGGGGGACTTCTGTAACTTTGCTTGCAGCAGCACCTTGGTGTGTTTTCTGTGTTCTCCAAGTGAAAATAAGCCTGTGCGGAGCCCGTGGTAGCTCCAGCTGCTTTGGAACACATTCTGCCACACTTGCTCTTTCTGCATGTCTCTAGCAGCCAGAAAGCGCTGTAAAGCGCTCTTTTCTCGAGAAAAGCAACACTCAGGGGGACTTCTGTAACTTTGCTTGCAGCAGCACCTTGGTGTGTTTTCTGTGTTCTCCAAGTGAAAATAAGCCTGTCCGGAGCCCGTGGTAGCCCCAGCTGCTTTGGAACACATTCTGCCACACTTGCTCTTTCTGCATGTCTCTAGCAGCCAGAAAGCGCTGTAAAGCGCTCTTTTCTCGAGAAAAGCAACACTCTGGGAAACCTCTGTAACTTTGCTTGCAGCAGCACCTTGGTGTGTTTTCTGTGTTCTCCAAGTGAAAATAAGCCTGTCCGGAGCCCGTGGTAGCTCCTGCTGCTTTGGAACACATTCTGCCACACTTGCTCTTTCTGCATGTCTCTAGCAGCCAGAAAGCGCTGTAAAGCGCTCTTTTCTCGAGAAAAGCAACACTCAGGGGGACTTCTGTAACTTTGCTTGCAGCAGCACCTTGGTGTGTTTTCTGTGTTCTCCAAGTGAAAATAAGCCTGTCCGGAGCCCGTGGTAGCTCCAGCTGCTTTGGAACACATTCTGCCACACTTGCTCTTTCTGCATGTCTCTAGCAGCCAGAAAGCACTGTAAAGCGCTCTTTTCTCGAGAAAAGCAACACTCTGGGAAACCTCTGTAACTTTGCTTGCAGCAGCACCTTGGTGTGTTTTCTGTGTTCTCCAAGTGAAAATAAGCCTGTCCGGAGCCCGTGGTAGCTCCAGCTGCTTTGGAACACATTCTGCCACACTTGCTCTTTCTGCATGTCTCTAGCAGCCAGAAAGCACTGTAAAGCGCTCTTTTCTCGAGAAAAGCAACACTCTGGGAAACCTCTGTAACTTTGCTTGCAGCAGCACCTTGGTGTGTTTTCTGTGTTCTCCAAGTGAAAATAAGCCTGTGGGGAGCCCGTGGTAGCTCCAGCTGCTTTGGAACACATTCTGCCACACTTGCTCTTTCTGCATGTCTCTAGCAGCCAGAAAGCGCTGTAAAGCGCTCTTTTCTCGAGAAAAGCAACACTCTGGGAAACCTCTGTAACTTTGCTTGCAGCAGCACCTTGGTGTGTTTTCTGTGTTCTCCAAGTGAAAATAAGCCTGTCCGGAGCCCGTGGTAGCTCCAGCTGCTTTGGAAACACATTCTGCCACACTTGCTCTTTCTGCATGTCTCTAGCAGCCAGAAAGCGCTGTTAAAGCGCTCTTTTCTCGAGAAAAGCAACACTCTGGGAAACCTCTGTAACTTTGCTTGCAGCAGCACCTTGGTGTGTTTTCTGTGTTCTCCAAGTGAAAATAAGCCTGTCCGGAGCCCGTGGTAGCTCCAGCTGCTTTGGAACACATTCTGCCACACTTGCTCTTTCTGCATGTCTCTAGCAGCCAGAAAGCGCTGTAAAGCGCTCTTTTCTCGAGAAAAGCAACACTCTGGGAAACCTCTGTAACTTTGCTTGCAGCAGCACCTTGGTGTGTTTCTGTGTTCTCCAAGTGAAAATAAGCCTGTCCGGAGCCCGTGGTAGCTCCAGCTGCTTTGGAACACATTCTGCCACACTTGCTCTTTCTGCATGTCTCTAGCAGCCAGAAAGCGCTGTAAAGCGCTCTTTTCTCGAGAAAAGCAACACTCTGGGAAACCTCTGTAACTTTGCTTGCAGCAGCACCTTGGTGTGTTTTCTGTGTTCTCCAAGTGAAAATAAGCCTGTGCGGAGCCCGTGGTAGCTCCAGCTGCTTTGGAACACATTCTGCCACACTTGCTCTTTCTGCATGTCTCTAGCAGCCAGAAAGCGCTGTAAAGCGCTCTTTTCTCGAGAAAAGCAACACTCTGGGAAACCTCTGTAACTTTGCTTGCAGCAGCACCTTGGTGTGTTTTCTGTGTTCTCCAAGTGAAAAGAAGCCTGTCCGGAGCCCGTGGTAGCTCCAGCTGCTTTGGAACACATTCTGCCACACTTGCTCTTTCTGCATGTCTCTAGCAGCCAGAAAGCGCTGTAAAGCGCTCTTTTCTCGAGAAAAGCAACACTCTGGGAAACCTCTGTAACTTTGCTTGCAGCAGCACCTTGGTGTGTTTCTGTGTTCTCCAAGTGAAAAGAAGCCTGTGGGGAGCCCGTGGTAGCTCCAGCTGCTTTGGAACACATTCTGCCACACTTGCTCTTTCTGCATGTCTCTAGCAGCCAGAAAGCGCTGTAAAGCGCTCTTTTCTCGAGAAAAGCAACACTCTGGGAAACCTCTGTAACTTTGCTTGCAGCAGCACCTTGGTGTGTTTTCTGTGTTCTCCAAGTGAAAATAAGCCTGTCCGGAGCCCGTGGTAGCTCCAGCTGCTTTGGAACACATTCTGCCACACTTGCTCTTTCTGCATGTCTCTAGCAGCCAGAAAGCGCTGTAAAGCGCTCTTTTCTCGAGAAAAGCAACACTCTGGGAAACCTCTGTAACTTTGCTTGCAGCAGCACCTTGGTGTGTTTTCTGTGTTCTCCAAGTGAAAATAAGCCTGTCCGGAGCCCGTGGTAGCTCCAGCTGCTTTGGAACACATTCTGCCACACTTGCTGTTTCTGCATGTCTCTAGCAGCCAGAAAGCACTGTAAAGCGCTCTTTTCTCGAGAAAAGCAACACTCTGGGAAACCTCTGTAACTTTGCTTGCAGCAGCACCTTGGTGTGTTTTCTGTGTTCTCCAAGTGAAAATAAGCCTGTCCGGAGCCCGTGGTAGCTCCAGCTGCTTTGGAACACATTCTGCCACACTTGCTCTTTCTGCATGTCTCTAGCAGCCAGAAAGCGCTGTAAAGCGCTCTTTTCTCGAGAAAAGCAACACTCAGGGGGAACTTCTGTAACTTTGCTTGCAGCAGCACCTTGGTGTGTTTTCTGTGTTCTCCAAGTGAAAATAAGCCTGTGCGGAGCCCGTGGTAGCTCCAGCTGCTTTGGAACACATTCTGCCACACTTGCTCTTTCTGCATGTCTCTAGCAGCCAGAAAGCGCTGTAAAGCGCTCTTTTCTCGAGAAAAGCAACACTCAGGGGGCTTCTGTAACTTTGCTTGCAGCAGCACCTTGGTGTGTTTTCTGTGTTCTCCAAGTGAAAATAAGCCTGTGCGGAGCCCGTGGTAGCTCCAGCTGCTTTGGAACACATTCTGCCACACTTGCTCTTTCTGCATGTCTCTAGCAGCCAGAAAGCGCTGTAAAGCGCTCTTTTGCCCGAGAAAAGCAACACTCAGGGGGACTTCTGTAACTTTGCTTGCAGCAGCACCTTGGTGTGTTTTCTGTGTTCTCCAAGTGAAAATAAGCCTGTGCGGAGCCCGTGGTAGCTCCAGCTGCTTTGGAACACATTCTGCCACACTTGCTCTTTCTGCCATGTCTCTAGCAGCCAGAAAGCGCTGTAAAGCGCTCTTTTCTCGAGAAAAGCAACACTCAGGGGGACTTCTGTAACTTTGCTTGCAGCAGCACCTTGGTGTGTTTTCTGTGTTCTCCAAGTGAAAATAAGCCTGTCCGGAGCCCGTGGTAGCTCCAGCTGCTTTGGAACACATTCTGCCACACTTGCTCTTTCTGCATGTCTCTAGCAGCCAGAAAGCGCTGTAAAGCGCTCTTTTCTCGAGAAAAGCAACACTCTGGGAAACCTCTGTAACTTTGCTTGCAGCAGCACCTTGGTGTGTTTTCTGTGTTCTCCAAGTGAAAATAAGCCTGTCCGGAGCCCGTGGTAGCTCCAGCTGCTTTGGAACACATTCTGCCACACTTGCTCTTTCTGCATGTCTCTAGCAGCCAGAAAGCGCTGTAAAGCGCTCTTTTCTCGAGAAAAGCAACACTCTGGGAAACCTCTGTAACTTTGCTTGCAGCAGCACCTTGGTGTGTTTTCTGTGTTCTCCAAGTGAAAATAAGCCTGTCCGGAGCCCGTGGTAGCTCCAGCTGCTTTGGAACACATTCTGCCACACTTGCTCTTTCTGCATGTCTCTAGCAGCCAGAAAGCGCTGTAAAGCGCTCTTTTCTCGAGAAAAGCAACACTCTGGGAAACCTCTGTAACTTTGCTTGCAGCAGCACCTTGGTGTGTTTTCTGTGTTCTCCAAGTGAAAATAAGCCTGTCCGGAGCCCGTGGTAGCTCCAGCTGCTTTGGAACACATTCTGCCACACTTGCTCTTTCTGCATGTCTCTAGCAGCCAGAAAGCGCTGTAAAGCGCTCTTTTCTCGAGAAAAGCAACACTCTGGGAAACCTCTGTAACTTTGCTTGCAGCAGCACCTTGGTGTGTTTTCTGTGTTCTCCAAGTGAAAATAAGCCTGTCCGGAGCCCGTGGTAGCTCCAGCTGCTTTGGAACACATTCTGCCACACTTGCTCTTTCTGCATGTCTCTAGCAGCCAGAAAGCGCTGTAAAGCGCTCTTTTCTCGAGAAAAGCAACACTCTGGGAAACCTCTGTAACTTTGCTTGCAGCAGCACCTTGGTGTGTTTTCTGTGTTCTCCAAGTGAAAATAAGCCTGTCCGGAGCCCGTGGTAGCTCCAGCTGCTTTGGAACACATTCTGCCACACTTGCTCTTTCTGCATGTCTCTAGCAGCCAGAAAGCGCTGTAAAGCGCTCTTTTCTCGAGAAAAGCAACACTCTGGGAAACCTCTGTAACTTTGCTTGCAGCAGCACCTTGGTGTGTTTTCTGTGTTCTCCAAGTGAAAATAAGCCTGTCCGGAGCCCGTGGTAGCTCCAGCTGCTTTGGAACACATTCTGCCACACTTGCTCTTTCTGCATGTCTCTAGCAGCCAGAAAGCGCTGTAAAGCGCTCTTTTCTCGAGAAAAGCAACACTCTGGGAAACCTCTGTAACTTTGCTTGCAGCAGCACCTTGGTGTGTTTTCTGTGTTCTCCAAGTGAAAATAAGCCTGTGGGGAGCCCGTGGTAGCTCCAGCTGCTTTGGAACACATTCTGCCACACTTGCTCTTTCTGCATGTCTCTAGCAGCCAGAAAGCGCTGTAAAGCGCTCTTTTCTCGAGAAAAGCAACACTCTGGGAAACCTCTGTAACTTTGCTTGCAGCAGCACCTTGGTGTGTTTTCTGTGTTCTCCAAGTGAAAATAAGCCTGTGGGGAGCCCGTGGTAGCTGCAGCTGCTTTGGAACACATTCTGCCACACTTGCTCTTTCTGCATGTCTCTAGCAGCCAGAAAGCGCTGTAAAGCGCTCTTTTCTCGAGAAAAGCAACACTCTGGGAAACCTCTGTAACTTTGCTTGCAGCAGCACCTTGGTGTGTTTTCTGTGTTCTCCAAGTGAAAATAAGCCTGTGGGGAGCCCGTGGTCTCCAGCTGCTTTGGAACACATTCTGCCACACTTGCTCTTTCTGCATGTCTCTAGCAGCCAGAAAGCGCTGTAAAGCGCTCTTTTCTCGAGAAAAGCAACACTCTGGGAAACCTCTGTAACTTTGCTTGCAGCAGCACCTTGGTGTGTTTTCTGTGTTCTCCAAGTGAAAATAAGCCTGTCCGGAGCCCGTGGTAGCTCCAGCTGCTTTGGAACACATTCTGCCACACTTGCTCTTTCTGCATGTCTCTAGCAGCCAGAAAGCGCTGTAAAGCAGCTCTTTTCTCGAGAAAAGCAACACTCTGGGAAACCTCTGTAACTTTGCTTGCAGCAGCACCTTGGTGTGTTTTCTGTGTTCTCCAAGTGAAAATAAGCCTGTCCGGAGCCCGTGGTAGCTCCAGCTGCTTTGGAACACATTCTGCCACACTTGCTCTTTCTGCATGTCTCTAGCAGCCAGAAAGCGCTGTAAAGCGCTCTTTTCTCGAGAAAAGCAACACTCTGGGAAACCTCTGTAACTTTGCTTGCAGCAGCACCTTGGTGTGTTTTCTGTGTTCTCCAAGTGAAAATAAGCCTGTCCGGAGCCCGTGGTAGCTCCAGCTGCTTTGGAACACATTCTGCCACACTTGCTCTTTCTGCATGTCTCTAGCAGCCAGAAAGCGCTGTAAAGCGCTCTTTTCTCGAGAAAAGCAACACTCTGGGAAACCTCTGTAACTTTGCTTGCAGCAGCACCTTGGTGTGTTTTCTGTGTTCTCCAAGTGAAAATAAGCCTGTCCGGAGCCCGTGGTAGCTCCAGCTGCTTTGGAACACATTCTGCCACACTTGCTCTTTCTGCATGTCTCTAGCAGCCAGAAAGCGCTGTAAAGCGCTCTTTTCTCGAGAAAAGCAACACTCTGGGAAACCTCTGTAACTTTGCTTGCAGCAGCACCTTGGTGTGTTTTCTGTGTTCTCCAAGTGAAAATAAGCCTGTCCGGAGCCCGTGGTAGCTCCAGCTGCTTTGGAACACATTCTGCCACACTTGCTCTTTCTGCATGTCTCTAGCAGCCAGAAAGCGCTGTAAAGCGCTCTTTTCTCGAGAAAAGCAACACTCTGGGAAACCTCTGTAACTTTGCTTGCAGCAGCACCTTGGTGTGTTTTCTGTGTTCTCCAAGTGAAAATAAGCCTGTCCGGAGCCCGTGGTAGCTCCAGCTGCTTTGGAACACATTCTGCCACACTTGCTCTTTCTGCATGTCTCTAGCAGCCAGAAAGCGCTGTAAAGCGCTCTTTTCTCGAGAAAAGCAACACTCTGGGAAACCTCTGTAACTTTGCTTGCAGCAGCACCTTGGTGTGTTTTCTGTGTTCTCCAAGTGAAAATAAGCCTGTCCGGAGCCCGTGGTAGCTCCAGCTGCTTTGGAACACATTCTGCCACACTTGCTCTTTCTGCATGTCTCTAGCAGCCAGAAAGCGCTGTAAAGCGCTCTTTTCTCGAGAAAAGCAACACTCTGGGAAACCTCTGTAACTTTGCTTGCAGCAGCACCTTGGTGTGTTTTCTGTGTTCTCCAAGTGAAAATAAGCCTGTCCGGAGCCCGTGGTAGCTCCAGCTGCTTTGGAACACATTCTGCCACACTTGCTCTTTCTGCATGTCTCTAGCAGCCAGAAAGCGCTGTAAAGCGCTCTTTTCTCGAGAAAAGCAACACTCTGGGAAACCTCTGTAACTTTGCTTGCAGCAGCACCTTGGTGTGTTTTCTGTGTTCTCCAAGTGAAAATAAGCCTGTCCGGAGCCCGTGGTAGCTCCAGCTGCTTTGGAACACATTCTGCCACACTTGCTCTTTCTGCATGTCTCTAGCAGCCAGAAAGCGCTGTAAAGCGCTCTTTTCTCGAGAAAAGCAACACTCTGGGAAACCTCTGTAACTTTGCTTGCAGCAGCACCTTGGTGTGTTTTCTGTGTTCTCCAAGTGAAAATAAGCCTGTCCGGAGCCCGTGGTAGCTCCAGCTGCTTTGGAACACATTCTGCCACACTTGCTCTTTCTGCATGTCTCTAGCAGCCAGAAAGCGCTGTAAAGCGCTCTTTTCTCGAGAAAAGCAACACTCTGGGAAACCTCTGTAACTTTGCTTGCAGCAGCACCTTGGTGTGTTTTCTGTGTTCTCCAAGTGAAAATAAGCCTGTCCGGAGCCCGTGGTAGCTCCAGCTGCTTTGGAACACATTCTGCCACACTTGCTCTTTCTGCATGTCTCTAGCAGCCAGAAAGCGCTGTAAAGCGCTCTTTTCTCGAGAAAAGCAACACTCTGGGAAACCTCTGTAACTTTGCTTGCAGCAGCACCTTGGTGTGTTTTCTGTGTTCTCCAAGTGAAAATAAGCCTGTCCGGAGCCCGTGGTAGCTCCAGCTGCTTTGGAACACATTCTGCCACACTTGCTCTTTCTGCATGTCTCTAGCAGCCAGAAAGCGCTGTAAAGCGCTCTTTTCTCGAGAAAAGCAACACTCTGGGAAACCTCTGTAACTTTGCTTGCAGCAGCACCTTGGTGTGTTTTCTGTGTTCTCCAAGTGAAAATAAGCCTGTCGGAGCCCGTGGTAGCTCCAGCTGCTTTGGAACACATTCTGCCACACTTGCTCTTTCTGCATGTCTCTAGCAGCCAGAAAGCGCTGTAAAGCGCTCTTTTCTCGAGAAAAGCAACACTCTGGGAAACCTCTGTAACTTTGCTTGCAGCAGCACCTTGGTGTGTTTTCTGTGTTCTCCAAGTGAAAATAAGCCTGTCCGGAGCCCGTGGTAGCTCCAGCTGCTTTGGAACACATTCTGCCACACTTGCTCTTTCTGCATGTCTCTAGCAGCCAGAAAGCGCTGTAAAGCGCTCTTTTCTCGAGAAAAGCAACACTCTGGGAAACCTCTGTAACTTTGCTTGCAGCAGCACCTTGGTGTGTTTTCTGTGTTCTCCAAGTGAAAATAAGCCTGTCCGGAGCCCGTGGTAGCTCCAGCTGCTTTGGAACACATTCTGCCACACTTGCTCTTTCTGCATGTCTCTAGCAGCCAGAAAGCGCTGTAAAGCGCTCTTTTCTCGAGAAAAGCAACACTCTGGGAAACCTCTGTAACTTTGCTTGCAGCAGCACCTTGGTGTGTTTTCTGTGTTCTCCAAGTGAAAATAAGCCTGTCCGGAGCCCGTGGTAGCTCCAGCTGCTTTGGAACACATTCTGCCACACTTGCTCTTTCTGCATGTCTCTAGCAGCCAGAAAGCGCTGTAAAGCGCTCTTTTCTCGAGAAAAGCAACACTCTGGGAAACCTCTGTAACTTTGCTTGCAGCAGCACCTTGGTGTGTTTTCTGTGTTCTCCAAGTGAAAATAAGCCTGTCCGGAGCCCGTGGTAGCTCCAGCTGCTTTGGAACACATTCTGCCACACTTGCTCTTTCTGCATGTCTCTAGCAGCCAGAAAGCGCTGTAAAGCGCTCTTTTCTCGAGAAAAGCAACACTCTGGGAAACCTCTGTAACTTTGCTTGCAGCAGCACCTTGGTGTGTTTTCTGTGTTCTCCAAGTGAAAATAAGCCTGTCGGGAGCCCGTGGTAGCTCCAGCTGCTTTGGAACACATTCTGCCACACTTGCTCTTTCTGCATGTCTCTAGCAGCCAGAAAGCGCTGTAAAGCGCTCTTTTCTCGAGAAAAGCAACACTCTGGGAAACCTCTGTAACTTTGCTTGCAGCAGCACCTTGGTGTGTTTTCTGTGTTCTCCAAGTGAAAATAAGCCTGTGGGGAGCCCGTGGTAGCTCCAGCTGCTTTGGAACACATTCTGCCACACTTGCTCTTTCTGCATGTCTCTAGCAGCCAGAAAGCGCTGTAAAGCGCTCTTTTCTCGAGAAAAGCAACACTCTGGGAAACCTCTGTAACTTTGCTTGCAGCAGCACCTTGGTGTGTTTTCTGTGTTCTCCAAGTGAAAATAAGCCTGTGGGGAGCCCGTGGTAGCTCCAGCTGCTTTGGAACACATTCTGCCACACTTGCTCTTTCTGCATGTCTCTAGCAGCCAGAAAGCGCTGTAAAGCGCTCTTTTCTCGAGAAAAGCAACACTCTGGGAAACCTCTGTAACTTTGCTTGCAGCAGCACCTTGGTGTGTTTTCTGTGTTCTCCAAGTGAAAATAAGCCTGTCCGGAGCCCGTGGTAGCTCCAGCTGCTTTGGAACACATTCTGCCACACTTGCTCTTTCTGCATGTCTCTAGCAGCCAGAAAGCGCTGTAAAGCGCTCTTTTCTCGAGAAAAGCAACACTCTGGGAAACCTCTGTAACTTTGCTTGCAGCAGCACCTTGGTGTGTTTTCTGTGTTCTCCAAGTGAAAATAAGCCTGTCCGGAGCCCGTGGTAGCTCCAGCTGCTTTGGAACACATTCTGCCACACTTGCTCTTTCTGCATGTCTCTAGCAGCCAGAAAGCGCTGTAAAGCGCTCTTTTCTCGAGAAAAGCAACACTCTGGGAAACCTCTGTAACTTTGCTTGCAGCAGCACCTTGGTGTGTTTTCTGTGTTCTCCAAGTGAAAATAAGCCTGTCCGGAGCCCGTGGTAGCTCCAGCTGCTTTGGAACACATTCTGCCACACTTGCTCTTTCTGCATGTCTCTAGCAGCCAGAAAGCGCTGTAAAGCGCTCTTTTCTCGAGAAAAGCAACACTCTGGGAAACCTCTGTAACTTTGCTTGCAGCAGCACCTTGGTGTGTTTTCTGTGTTCTCCAAGTGAAAATAAGCCTGTCCGGAGCCCGTGGTAGCTCCAGCTGCTTTGGAACACATTCTGCCACACTTGCTCTTTCTGCATGTCTCTAGCAGCCAGAAAGCGCTGTAAAGCGCTCTTTTCTCGAGAAAAGCAACACTCTGGGAAACCTCTGTAACTTTGCTTGCAGCAGCACCTTGGTGTGTTTTCTGTGTTCTCCAAGTGAAAATAAGCCTGTCCGGAGCCCGTGGTAGCTCCAGCTGCTTTGGAACACATTCTGCCACACTTGCTCTTTCTGCATGTCTCTAGCAGCCAGAAAGCGCTGTAAAGCGCTCTTTTCTCGAGAAAAGCAACACTCTGGGAAACCTCTGTAACTTTGCTTGCAGCAGCACCTTGGTGTGTTTTCTGTGTTCTCCAAGTGAAAATAAGCCTGTCCGGAGCCCGTGGTAGCTCCAGCTGCTTTGGAACACATTCTGCCACACTTGCTCTTTCTGCATGTCTCTAGCAGCCAGAAAGCGCTGTAAAGCGCTCTTTTCTCGAGAAAAGCAACACTCTGGGAAACCTCTGTAACTTTGCTTGCAGCAGCACCTTGGTGTGTTTTCTGTGTTCTCCAAGTGAAAATAAGCCTGTCCGGAGCCCGTGGTAGCTCCAGCTGCTTTGGAACACATTCTGCCACACTTGCTCTTTCTGCATGTCTCTAGCAGCCAGAAAGCGCTGTAAAGCGCTCTTTTCTCGAGAAAAGCAACACTCTGGGAAACCTCTGTAACTTTGCTTGCAGCAGCACCTTGGTGTGTTTTCTGTGTTCTCCAAGTGAAAATAAGCCTGTCCGGAGCCCGTGGTAGCTCCAGCTGCTTTGGAACACATTCTGCCACACTTGCTCTTTCTGCATGTCTCTAGCAGCCAGAAAGCGCTGTAAAGCGCTCTTTTCTCGAGAAAAGCAACACTCTGGGAAACCTCTGTAACTTTGCTTGCAGCAGCACCTTGGTGTGTTTTCTGTGTTCTCCAAGTGAAAACAAGCCTGTCCGGAGCCCGTGGTAGCTCCAGCTGCTTTGGAACACATTCTGCCACACTTGCTCTTTCTGCATGTCTCTAGCAGCCAGAAAGCGCTGTAAAGCGCTCTTTTCTCGAGAAAAGCAACACTCTGGGAAACCTCTGTAACTTTGCTTGCAGCAGCACCTTGGTGTGTTTTCTGTGTTCTCCAAGTGAAAAGAAGCCTGTCCGGAGCCCGTGGTAGCTCCAGCTGCTTTGGAACACATTCTGCCACACTTGCTCTTTCTGCATGTCTCTAGCAGCCAGAAAGCGCTGTAAAGCGCTCTTTTCTCGAGAAAAGCAACACTCTGGGAAACCTCTGTAACTTTGCTTGCAGCAGCACCTTGGTGTGTTTTCTGTGTTCTCCAAGTGAAAACAAGCCTGTCCGGAGCCCGTGGTAGCTCCAGCTGCTTTGGAACACATTCTGCCACACTTGCTCTTTCTGCATGTCTCTAGCAGCCAGAAAGCGCTGTAAAGCGCTCTTTTCTCGAGAAAAGCAACACTCTGGGAAACCTCTGTAACTTTGCTTGCAGCAGCACCTTGGTGTGTTTTCTGTGTTCTCCAAGTGAAAATAAGCCTGTGGGGAGCCCGTGGTAGCTCCAGCTGCTTTGGAACACATTCTGCCACACTTGCTCTTTCTGCATGTCTCTAGCAGCCAGAAAGCGCTGTAAAGCGCTCTTTTCTCGAGAAAAGCAACACTCTGGGAAACCTCTGTAACTTTGCTTGCAGCAGCACCTTGGTGTGTTTTCTGTGTTCTCCAAGTGAAAAGAAGCCTGTCCGGAGCCCGTGGTAGCTCCAGCTGCTTTGGAACACATTCTGCCACACTTGCTCTTTCTGCATGTCTCTAGCAGCCAGAAAGCGCTGTAAAGCGCTCTTTTCTCGAGAAAAGCAACACTCTGGGAAACCTCTGTAACTTTGCTTGCAGCAGCACCTTGGTGTGTTTTCTGTGTTCTCCAAGTGAAAACAAGCCTGTCCGGAGCCCGTGGTAGCTCCAGCTGCTTTGGAACACATTCTGCCACACTTGCTCTTTCTGCATGTCTCTAGCAGCCAGAAAGCGCTGTAAAGCGCTCTTTTCTCGAGAAAAGCAACACTCTGGGAAACCTCTGTAACTTTGCTTGCAGCAGCACCTTGGTGTGTTTTCTGTGTTCTCCAAGTGAAAATAAGCCTGTCCGGAGCCCGTGGTAGCTCCAGCTGCTTTGGAACACATTCTGCCACACTTGCTCTTTCTGCATGTCTCTAGCAGCCAGAAAGCGCTGTAAAGCGCTCTTTTCTCGAGAAAAGCAACACTCTGGGAAACCTCTGTAACTTTGCTTGCAGCAGCACCTTGGTGTGTTTTCTGTGTTCTCCAAGTGAAAATAAGCCTGTCCGGAGCCCGTGGTAGCTCCAGCTGCTTTGGAACACATTCTGCCACACTTGCTCTTTCTGCATGTCTCTAGCAGCCAGAAAGCGCTGTAAAGCGCTCTTTTCTCGAGAAAAGCAACACTCAGGGGGACTTGTGTAACTTTGCTTGCAGCAGCACCTTGGTGTGTTTTCTGTGTTCTCCAAGTGAAAAGAAGCCTGTCCGGAGCCCGTGGTAGCTCCAGCTGCTTTGGAACACATTCTGCCACACTTGCTCTTTCTGCATGTCTCTAGCAGCCAGAAAGCGCTGTAAAGCGCTCTTTTCTCGAGAAAAGCAACACTCTGGGAAACCTCTGTAACTTTGCTTGCAGCAGCACCTTGGTGTGTTTTCTGTGTTCTCCAAGTGAAAACAAGCCTGTCCGGAGCCCGTGGTAGCTCCAGCTGCTTTGGAACACATTCTGCCACACTTGCTCTTTCTGCATGTCTCTAGCAGCCAGAAAGCGCTGTAAAGCGCTCTTTTCTCGAGAAAAGCAACACTCTGGGAAACCTCTGTAACTTTGCTTGCAGCAGCACCTTGGTGTGTTTTCTGTGTTCTCCAAGTGAAAATAAGCCTGTCCGGAGCCCGTGGTAGCTCCAGCTGCTTTGGAACACATTCTGCCACACTTGCTCTTTCCGCATGTCTCTAGCAGCCAGAAAGCGCTGTAAAGCGCTCTTTTCTCGAGAAAAGCAACACTCTGGGAAACCTCTGTAACTTTGCTTGCAGCAGCACCTTGGTGTGTTTTCTGTGTTCTCCAAGTGAAAATAAGCCTGTCCGGAGCCCGTGGTAGCTCCAGCTGCTTTGGAACACATTCTGCCACACTTGCTCTTTCTGCATGTCTCTAGCAGCCAGAAAGCGCTGTAAAGCGCTCTTTTCTCGAGAAAAGCAACACTCTGGGAAACCTCTGTAACTTTGCTTGCAGCAGCACCTTGGTGTGTTTTCTGTGTTCTCCAAGTGAAAATAAGCCTGTCCGGAGCCCGTGGTAGCTCCAGCTGCTTTGGAACACATTCTGCCACACTTGCTCTTTCTGCATGTCTCTAGCAGCCAGAAAGCGCTGTAAAGCGCTCTTTTCTCGAGAAAAGCAACACTCTGGGAAACCTCTGTAACTTTGCTTGCAGCAGCACCTTGGTGTGTTTTCTGTGTTCTCCAAGTGAAAAGAAGCCTGTCCGGAGCCCGTGGTAGCTCCAGCTGCTTTGGAACACATTCTGCCACACTTGCTCTTTCTGCATGTCTCTAGCAGCCAGAAAGCGCTGTAAAGCGCTCTTTTCTCGAGAAAAGCAACACTCTGGGAAACCTCTGTAACTTTGCTTGCAGCAGCACCTTGGTGTGTTTTCTGTGTTCTCCAAGTGAAAACAAGCCTGTCCGGAGCCCGTGGTAGCTCCAGCTGCTTTGGAACACATTCTGCCACACTTGCTCTTTCTGCATGTCTCTAGCAGCCAGAAAGCGCTGTAAAGCGCTCTTTTCTCGAGAAAAGCAACACTCTGGGAAACCTCTGTAACTTTGCTTGCAGCAGCACCTTGGTGTGTTTTCTGTGTTCTCCAAGTGAAAATAAGCCTGTCCGGAGCCCGTGGTAGCTCCAGCTGCTTTGGAACACATTCTGCCACACTTGCTCTTTCTGCATGTCTCTAGCAGCCAGAAAGCGCTGTAAAGCGCTCTTTTCTCGAGAAAAGCAACACTCTGGGAAACCTCTGTAACTTTGCTTGCAGCAGCACCTTGGTGTGTTTTCTGTGTTCTCCAAGTGAAAAGAAGCCTGTCCGGAGCCCGTGGTAGCTCCAGCTGCTTTGGAACACATTCTGCCACACTTGCTCTTTCTGCATGTCTCTAGCAGCCAGAAAGCGCTGTAAAGCGCTCTTTTCTCGAGAAAAGCAACACTCTGGGAAACCTCTGTAACTTTGCTTGCAGCAGCACCTTGGTGTGTTTTCTGTGTTCTCCAAGTGAAAATAAGCCTGTCCGGAGCCCGTGGTAGCTCCAGCTGCTTTGGAACACATTCTGCCACACTTGCTCTTTCCGCATGTCTCTAGCAGCCAGAAAGCGCTGTAAAGCGCTCTTTTCTCGAGAAAAGCAACACTCTGGGAAACCTCTGTAACTTTGCTTGCAGCAGCACCTTGGTGTGTTTTCTGTGTTCTCCAAGTGAAAAGAAGCCTGTCCGGAGCCCGTGGTAGCTCCAGCTGCTTTGGAACACATTCTGCCACACTTGCTCTTTCTGCATGTCTCTAGCAGCCAGAAAGCGCTGTAAAGCGCTCTTTTCTCGAGAAAAGCAACACTCTGGGAAACCTCTGTAACTTTGCTTGCAGCAGCACCTTGGTGTGTTTTCTGTGTTCTCCAAGTGAAAATAAGCCTGTCCGGAGCCCGTGGTAGCTCCAGCTGCTTTGGAACACATTCTGCCACACTTGCTCTTTCTGCATGTCTCTAGCAGCCAGAAAGCGCTGTAAAGCGCTCTTTTCTCGAGAAAAGCAACACTCTGGGAAACCTCTGTAACTTTGCTTGCAGCAGCACCTTGGTGTGTTTTCTGTGTTCTCCAAGTGAAAAGAAGCCTGTCCGGAGCCCGTGGTAGCTCCAGCTGCTTTGGAACACATTCTGCCACACTTGCTCTTTCTGCATGTCTCTAGCAGCCAGAAAGCGCTGTAAAGCGCTCTTTTCTCGAGAAAAGCAACACTCTGGGAAACCTCTGTAACTTTGCTTGCAGCAGCACCTTGGTGTGTTTTCTGTGTTCTCCAAGTGAAAACAAGCCTGTCCGGAGCCCGTGGTAGCTCCAGCTGCTTTGGAACACATTCTGCCACACTTGCTCTTTCTGCATGTCTCTAGCAGCCAGAAAGCGCTGTAAAGCGCTCTTTTCTCGAGAAAAGCAACACTCTGGGAAACCTCTGTAACTTTGCTTGCAGCAGCACCTTGGTGTGTTTTCTGTGTTCTCCAAGTGAAAATAAGCCTGTCCGGAGCCCGTGGTAGCTCCAGCTGCTTTGGAACACATTCTGCCACACTTGCTCTTTCTGCATGTCTCTAGCAGCCAGAAAGCGCTGTAAAGCGCTCTTTTCTCGAGAAAAGCAACACTCTGGGAAACCTCTGTAACTTTGCTTGCAGCAGCACCTTGGTGTGTTTTCTGTGTTCTCCAAGTGAAAATAAGCCTGTCCGGAGCCCGTGGTAGCTCCAGCTGCTTTGGAACACATTCTGCCACACTTGCTCTTTCTGCATGTCTCTAGCAGCCAGAAAGCGCTGTAAAGCGCTCTTTTCTCGAGAAAAGCAACACTCAGGGGGACTTGTGTAACTTTGCTTGCAGCAGCACCTTGGTGTATTTTCTGTGTTCTCCAAGTGAAAAGAAGCCTGTCCGGAGCCCGTGGTAGCTCCAGCTGCTTCGGAACACATTCTGCCACACTTGCTCTTTCTGCATGTCTCTAGCAGCCAGAAAGCGCTGTAAAGCGCTCTTTTCTCGAGAAAAGCAACACTCTGGGAAACCTCTGTAACTTTGCTTGCAGCAGCACCTTGGTGTGTTTTCTGTGTTCTCCAAGTGAAAACAAGCCTGTCCGGAGCCCGTGGTAGCTCCAGCTGCTTTGGAACACATTCTGCCACACTTGCTCTTTCTGCATGTCTCTAGCAGCCAGAAAGCGCTGTAAAGCGCTCTTTTCTCGAGAAAAGCAACACTCTGGGAAACCTCTGTAACTTTGCTTGCAGCAGCACCTTGGTGTGTTTTCTGTGTTCTCCAAGTGAAAATAAGCCTGTCCGGAGCCCGTGGTAGCTCCAGCTGCTTTGGAACACATTCTGCCACACTTGCTCTTTCTGCATGTCTCTAGCAGCCAGAAAGCGCTGTAAAGCGCTCTTTTCTCGAGAAAAGCAACACTCTGGGAAACCTCTGTAACTTTGCTTGCAGCAGCACCTTGGTGTGTTTTCTGTGTTCTCCAAGTGAAAATAAGCCTGTCCGGAGCCCGTGGTAGCTCCAGCTGCTTTGGAACACATTCTGCCACACTTGCTCTTTCTGCATGTCTCTAGCAGCCAGAAAGCGCTGTAAAGCGCTCTTTTCTCGAGAAAAGCAACACTCAGGGGGACTTGTGTAACTTTGCTTGCAGCAGCACCTTGGTGTATTTTCTGTGTTCTCCAAGTGAAAAGAAGCCTGTCCGGAGCCCGTGGTAGCTCCAGCTGCTTCGGAACACATTCTGCCACACTTGCTCTTTCTGCATGTCTCTAGCAGCCAGAAAGCGCTGTAAAGCGCTCTTTTCTCGAGAAAAGCAACACTCTGGGAAACCTCTGTAACTTTGCTTGCAGCAGCACCTTGGTGTGTTTTCTGTGTTCTCCAAGTGAAAACAAGCCTGTCCGGAGCCCGTGGTAGCTCCAGCTGCTTTGGAACACATTCTGCCACACTTGCTCTTTCTGCATGTCTCTAGCAGCCAGAAAGCGCTGTAAAGCGCTCTTTTCTCGAGAAAAGCAACACTCTGGGAAACCTCTGTAACTTTGCTTGCAGCAGCACCTTGGTGTGTTTTCTGTGTTCTCCAAGTGAAAATAAGCCTGTCCGGAGCCCGTGGTAGCTCCAGCTGCTTTGGAACACATTCTGCCACACTTGCTCTTTCTGCATGTCTCTAGCAGCCAGAAAGCGCTGTAAAGCGCTCTTTTCTCGAGAAAAGCAACACTCTGGGAAACCTCTGTAACTTTGCTTGCAGCAGCACCTTGGTGTGTTTTCTGTGTTCTCCAAGTGAAAATAAGCCTGTCCGGAGCCCGTGGTAGCTCCAGCTGCTTTGGAACACATTCTGCCACACTTGCTCTTTCTGCATGTCTCTAGCAGCCAGAAAGCGCTGTAAAGCGCTCTTTTCTCGAGAAAAGCAACACTCTGGGAAACCTCTGTAACTTTGCTTGCAGCAGCACCTTGGTGTGTTTTCTGTGTTCTCCAAGTGAAAAGAAGCCTGTCCGGAGCCCGTGGTAGCTCCAGCTGCTTTGGAACACATTCTGCCACACTTGCTCTTTCTGCATGTCTCTAGCAGCCAGAAAGCGCTGTAAAGCGCTCTTTTCTCGAGAAAAGCAACACTCTGGGAAACCTCTGTAACTTTGCTTGCAGCAGCACCTTGGTGTGTTTTCTGTGTTCTCCAAGTGAAAAGAAGCCTGTCCGGAGCCCGTGGTAGCTCCAGCTGCTTTGGAACACATTCTGCCACACTTGCTCTTTCTGCATGTCTCTAGCAGCCAGAAAGCGCTGTAAAGCGCTCTTTTCTCGAGAAAAGCAACACTCTGGGAAACCTCTGTAACTTTGCTTGCAGCAGCACCTTGGTGTGTTTTCTGTGTTCTCCAAGTGAAAACAAGCCTGTCCGGAGCCCGTGGTAGCTCCAGCTGCTTTGGAACACATTCTGCCACACTTGCTCTTTCTGCATGTCTCTAGCAGCCAGAAAGCGCTGTAAAGCGCTCTTTTCTCGAGAAAAGCAACACTCTGGGAAACCTCTGTAACTTTGCTTGCAGCAGCACCTTGGTGTGTTTTCTGTGTTCTCCAAGTGAAAATAAGCCTGTGGGGAGCCCGTGGTAGCTCCAGCTGCTTTGGAACACATTCTGCCACACTTGCTCTTTCTGCATGTCTCTAGCAGCCAGAAAGCGCTGTAAAGCGCTCTTTTCTCGAGAAAAGCAACACTCTGGGAAACCTCTGTAACTTTGCTTGCAGCAGCACCTTGGTGTGTTTTCTGTGTTCTCCAAGTGAAAAGAAGCCTGTCCGGAGCCCGTGGTAGCTCCAGCTGCTTTGGAACACATTCTGCCACACTTGCTCTTTCTGCATGTCTCTAGCAGCCAGAAAGCGCTGTAAAGCGCTCTTTTCTCGAGAAAAGCAACACTCTGGGAAACCTCTGTAACTTTGCTTGCAGCAGCACCTTGGTGTGTTTTCTGTGTTCTCCAAGTGAAAACAAGCCTGTCCGGAGCCCGTGGTAGCTCCAGCTGCTTTGGAACACATTCTGCCACACTTGCTCTTTCTGCATGTCTCTAGCAGCCAGAAAGCGCTGTAAAGCGCTCTTTTCTCGAGAAAAGCAACACTCTGGGAAACCTCTGTAACTTTGCTTGCAGCAGCACCTTGGTGTGTTTTCTGTGTTCTCCAAGTGAAAATAAGCCTGTCCGGAGCCCGTGGTAGCTCCAGCTGCTTTGGAACACATTCTGCCACACTTGCTCTTTCCGCATGTCTCTAGCAGCCAGAAAGCGCTGTAAAGCGCTCTTTTCTCGAGAAAAGCAACACTCTGGGAAACCTCTGTAACTTTGCTTGCAGCAGCACCTTGGTGTGTTTTCTGTGTTCTCCAAGTGAAAATAAGCCTGTCCGGAGCCCGTGGTAGCTCCAGCTGCTTTGGAACACATTCTGCCACACTTGCTCTTTCTGCATGTCTCTAGCAGCCAGAAAGCGCTGTAAAGCGCTCTTTTCTCGAGAAAAGCAACACTCTGGGAAACCTCTGTAACTTTGCTTGCAGCAGCACCTTGGTGTGTTTTCTGTGTTCTCCAAGTGAAAATAAGCCTGTCCGGAGCCCGTGGTAGCTCCAGCTGCTTTGGAACACATTCTGCCACACTTGCTCTTTCTGCATGTCTCTAGCAGCCAGAAAGCGCTGTAAAGCGCTCTTTTCTCGAGAAAAGCAACACTCTGGGAAACCTCTGTAACTTTGCTTGCAGCAGCACCTTGGTGTGTTTTCTGTGTTCTCCAAGTGAAAAGAAGCCTGTCCGGAGCCCGTGGTAGCTCCAGCTGCTTTGGAACACATTCTGCCACACTTGCTCTTTCTGCATGTCTCTAGCAGCCAGAAAGCGCTGTAAAGCGCTCTTTTCTCGAGAAAAGCAACACTCTGGGAAACCTCTGTAACTTTGCTTGCAGCAGCACCTTGGTGTGTTTTCTGTGTTCTCCAAGTGAAAACAAGCCTGTCCGGAGCCCGTGGTAGCTCCAGCTGCTTTGGAACACATTCTGCCACACTTGCTCTTTCTGCATGTCTCTAGCAGCCAGAAAGCGCTGTAAAGCGCTCTTTTCTCGAGAAAAGCAACACTCTGGGAAACCTCTGTAACTTTGCTTGCAGCAGCA
>NW_028154567.1:0-45309 GCF_965231275.1 Zosterops lateralis
GCGAGTGCCCCGAGTGCGGGAAGAGCTTCGTGCGCTGCTCCAGCTCCATCCCCCATGGGAGGATCGGCGTTGGATGATCCCCAGTGACCCCGTTGGGCAGAGCCCTGGTGATCCGTGGTCCTGGTGATCCTTATTGGGAAGACACCTGGCTGGGGGGGGGGATCCACTGGTTCCTGAATCCCTGTGGGCACCTGGATGAACACGGGGGCAGGAACATCCATTGGGACACAGACGGACATTGGGAATTCCTTGGGGGGAGCAGACTTGTTGTCTTTCAACCCCAGAAAATCTTTTGTGTTCAATTCTGTCTTCTGGGGGTATGGGGAGACAGATGTAGTGCTAAGGGCAATCCTGCCCCTATATATTGCAGCTGTGTTAATTACTGAAGAGTGAGAACAGCCTTGCCCTCACAGCTATGGGTGTGATACAAAAGTGAGTTAGTTGGTAGAGAGTCAGTTGGCATCTGCTGGCCGTGCTGTGAGGAGGAAGGGACAGGAGGCTGGGCAAGGGACAGATAAGGTGAGCCACTGCATGAGGGATAGACAGGGTTCAGTGGCTTTTCTAGGGACAGGAAGCAGTGAGCTGGAACTGCCAAAGAAAGAGAGAAGAAGGAGAAAAAGAGCCTGAGCTGTGTGGAGCTGCCTGGAGGATTGCTACATAGAAAAGGTATGAAGAACTTCTAGATAACAAGGTGCTGATACTTGAAGGCCTCTGAAGTTTTTTTGAAGCACTCTGAGTTCATGGCCGTCTCAACTCCAACATGGGGCATCAATAAATACTGGATAGTCTTGGAGGTGTTTTCCAACCTCAGGGATTCCATGATTTTGATTTCCTATTGCCCAAGAGTGTCTTCCACAGCCAAATGGTGATGATCTGGGGCAAAGACCAAGATTTTGGAGATTGCAGTGGAAACCCCTCCAAAAATGGTATTTCCCTCCCACCCAAGCATGTGGATCCTTAGCTGGCCCAGACAGGGAAATCCTTTTCTTTTGGCCTTCATTTGCTTTTCATTTCTCTTCATTTAAAATATCCAACAGTGTGGTAAAAATAAAGACATGGAACTAAGCCATGGTTGGGATGACAGGGGACATGGACATGGAGAGTGACATGGGGACACATGGATATTTGGGAGGTACATGGTCATTCATGGGGACACGGGGGGAACACGGGTACAGATGAGGACGTGGGGGACAATGACAGGGATGGAAACATTGTGGGGAGACAGCCACGGGTGAGGACAGGGTGGGACACGGCCAGTGACATGTGGGGCCATGGCCATGGCCGGTGCCATGGGGGGAACTTGCAGGGGCTGTGGGGGATGCTGGGTTTGAGGGAGTTGAGGGTTCCTGGGAGGGCCTTGGGGCTTGCTGAGGGCTCTGGGGACCCCAGGCCCAGCGGCTCTGGCTGCGCTGGGAGACCCTGGGGGAGGTTCTGGGGCAGCTGCTCCAGCTGCTCCCCGAGACCAGGGCAAACTTCAAAGCTTTATTGGGAACACTGGGAGCAGCCGGGCGGGGACACAGGGACAGCTCTGGGCACGGGCAGGGGGGACACACGAGGCCCCCAAAATCATCTCGGGGACGGAGCGGGGGGTCCCGGCCGGGCCCGAGGCCACGGGGAGGGGCTGCGGCCGCCGGCGGCTCAGGAGCTCTGTGGGCAGAGAAAAGGGGGTGACACCGGGCTGGGGGGCCCCGGGGGGGGCACACACGCTCTGGGAGAGGGGGGACACGACCCCCGGGACCCCCCCTCACCTTCTTGCACAGGCAGAGGCCCAGCCCCAGCGCCAGGAAGACAAAGCCCAAAATGAAGCCCCCGATTCCCGTCAGCATCTTGGGGGGTGCGGGGGCAGCTTTCGGGGCCGGGGGGGCGCAGGATCC
Organism: Zosterops lateralis; assembly: GCF_965231275.1. Classification (NCBI taxonomy): domain Eukaryota; kingdom Metazoa; phylum Chordata; class Aves; order Passeriformes; family Zosteropidae; genus Zosterops; species Zosterops lateralis. Next base: position 1,875 of record NW_028154567.1, read on the forward strand.
GGGAAACAGCGGCGGCTGCCGGGAAGGGACTGGGACGGAATGTGACAGGCTGGGATGGACTGGGACAGACTGGAACACCAGGATATACCAGGGCTGGGACCCAGCGGGACCAGAATTGGGGCACAAGGGATCATATGGGATTTATTGGGACCACACTGAGGACTACTGGGAACATGCTGAGGGCAACTTGGTGCTGTTGGCATATACTGGGCATGATTGGGATTGTACTGGGACTGACTGGAATCATACTGGGAGTGACTGGAACCGTAGCAGTGGTGAAAGGGCGCAGTTGGAAAGATGCAGGGGGCAGCTGGGGTCATACTGGGATCGTACTGGGACCAACAAGGTCACACTTGGAGTGACTGGAATAATATTGGGAGGATCTGGGCATGGCAGGGATCATACAGGGAGTGACAGGGATCAAACCAGACATACTTGGAATGTCTGGAAGTTACTGGGATCATACTGGGGGTGACTGGACTCATTCTGGGATCATGCTTGGTGCAACTGGGACCACAATGAGGCCAAATGGCATCCTAGAGGGAGTGACTAGGAGTGAGTGGGTTCATACTGGAAGTGTCTGGGGCCATACTGGACTCCTACTGGGAGGGATTGAGAGTGAAAGGAACCATACAGGGCATGACTGGGAGGAGCTGGGACCATGTTGGGGACAACTGGGACCTTATTGGGAGTGACTGGGACCATAAAAGCTTGAATGGAGTTTCTATCCTGAGACATTCCCGGGGAGCAGTGGCAGCTCCACATCCCCAGCCTGGGGGGTCAGAGCAGGGGAACCTCTGGCAGCACCTTCAGGGCACAGCCGAGGGCTGGGGGATCCTCCCCCACTTCATTTTCTCTCCCCAATTCAAATCATCCCCTCCCATTCAAATCCTCTCCATTCACAGTTTCTCCCCACAATAAGACTTTCCTTGCCCCAATTAAACTTTTCTCCCCAATTAGGCTCTGAGTCCCCTCCCCATCCCCGGCTTCTTCCAGGTTTCTGTTGGATTTTCCTGTGGCCTTCCTGCAGAAAACTCTTCCTTTTGGGGCGATGGCTGAGGGTCCCCTCGGGCTCCACCCCCTTTCCAGTCCCTTTTTCCAGCTCTTTTCCTCAGCTGACCCAAACCTGTGGATTTTGGGGGGCGGGAGGGGTCGCTCTGCTCGGGGGTCTCGGAGGTGCCGCCAGGGAGGCCCCGAGGCCCCAGCGCGGTTCCCTCCGGCCCCTTAGAGCATTTGGAATCTCCAAGTCTCAGCCCTGGCTGTCCGTGGGATTCAATCCACCTGCAGGGTTTTCCCCCAGAGCGGGTTTATTTCCAGAGGGGTTTGTGGTTTCCCTTGGAGCCGGGGCCTGACGGCACCGGAGCGGCCGCGGGTGCCGGGGCAGGAAGGGCTGTGGGACGGCTCCTCCTGCAAACCTCCGGGAGGGGGACAAGGGCTGGGGGGAAATAGACAATAAACAGAGACATTGCTGCAGAAGGGCCTCATCTTGCCTAAACTAAAGTGTCCAGTACCAAGTAACACCTTGAGGTTATGGAAATCCCAGAGCCCAAGTTGGATTCCCCCGTTTGAAGCTGAAGGAGGAGCTCCACTCGTGACTCTGCTCCATAACGATGAATGTGAAAATTCACCACAATTCCCGGTTCCCTCCCTCCTCTGCCCAGCGGTGCAGGGAGAAGGGATGGGAGTTACGGTCAGTTTGTGCCGCTGCTTCCCCCTTTAGGGACAGGAAGCCTTGCCCTGCTCCGGCGTGGGATCTGTCCATGGGGTCAGACCCTGCCCTGTCCAGCGGGGTCCCTCCCCAGCCGTGCGGTCACTCCTCGGCCCGGCCCTGAGGCGCGGGGCAGTCCCGGGGCAGCCGCGCTGCGGCCCCGTCAGCGGCACCGCCGGTTCGTGCCGGGCAGGAGCGGCAGAAGGAGCCGGGCGGCGGCGGGGGCTCAATCCCGCCCGGAGGAAGAAGAGGAAGAGGAAGAGGAAGGAGCCGGGGCCGCCTGCGGTGTCCGATCCCCGGGGAGCAGCGGGGAGGCCTCGGGGAGCGGCGGCGGGCGGGGCCCTGTTGGAGCCGCCCCGAGGGGTTTGTGCCGCCCCGGGTCCCTGGAGGAGTCGCTCGGCGAGACGGGCGAGGTGGGAATGAAAGGAGAGGCTAAAATGGAGAGAAGAGACTAAAATGCAATCAAAGACCCACACCAAGGGCATCTCCCCTGCTCGTGTCTGAAGCAGCTGCACCGAAGCACAGGCAGGGGGTGAATACAATAAAATACAGACAATAGAGCGAAATAGAATAAAAGAACTACACCGAGGGGTCCCTGGTGCCCGGTGTCACTGAAGAGCCGCACCAGGGGACGGGCACTGCCGGGTGTGGGCAGAAGGGCAGCTCTGAGGCAGGTGCAAGGTGTGAATAGAATTGAACATGGAGAATAGAATAAAATACAAGAAAAGAACCGCACTGAGGGTTCAGTGCCGCCCATGTCATGGAAGAACTGCACCGAGAGTGGCGAGAAGCAGCGGCAGTAGAGAATAGAATAAAAAATAACAGAAACCGCACTGGCAGTGGCTGCTCCTGAACACTAAAAGAGCAGAACCGAGGGCTGGTTGGGGCAGCACCGAGGGGTCTGTTGCCTCCTCCGATGTGTGGCAGCCTGGTTTGGGAACGGCACAGCGACCACCTCAGGTCACTCGGGCCAAGAGCTCACAGACACCAATATGGTGGACGGCAAATGGCGTTTATTCACGAGTTACATGGCAATATATAACCTGTGTTTGTGTCGTCACTTCCTTCTGCTTATGGAACTTGCCTAACTATTGGCTGACATAACATAACAGACAGCAACACTTATGGGGGAAGGGTAGCCTTATCTTACCGTACAGCGCGATATCTTCCGTTCGCTTGTCCCTGTCTACCGCATTTCCCCTCTCCCCTATCATTAACTGTATACGCAAACATATAAAAAGCTCAGGCATAACGCTTTTAAACTGTGAAACAAATAACTGTTGGGAGCTCTTGTTTAAAGCAGTTGCTGATGCTCCACTAACATAATGTTGACTCTCTCTAAACGGCTTCTGACAAATGACACAAGACTATTCAGAACACATGGGCCAAAAATTAATACCAACAAGAGCCTCACAATTGGCCCGATCAGGGTAGACACCAGGGTGGTCAGCCACGGGGACTGGTTAAAAAGTGATTGAAACCATCCTTGTTGGGCCTCTCTGTCTTTTCTTCTTTGGGCCAGTCTTTCCCTCAGTTTGGCCATCGAGTCTCTAACCACTCTGGTGTGGTCCGCATAGAAGCAGCACTCTTCCCTTAGGGCGGCACGGAGGCCCCCTTGCTGCATGACTAAGAGATCCAGTCCTCGTCTATTTTGTAAGAAACCTCTGAGAGTGAGGACAATGATTTTTCTAAAAAGGAGTAGACCTTTTGATTTTTTCAAGTCCTCATCAATTGTCATTTGCAACTGTGATAGTCCTCGTTGTTGGGTCACAAGAGCAGAGACATCTGTGGCGGTGCCTGTTGCTCCAAGGCTGAACAGCACAGCTATGGTCACTCCTGTTAGTAGTTCTCTTTTCTGAAGTTGGTCGAGTTTTTCCACATGGAGGCTTAGCTCCTCTTCGGAATGGTATAGGACCCTAGGAATAATCACAACTTGGACACAAAAGTCGTTAGCATTACTAAAGTCAGAAACGAGCAAGCAGGGGGTGACTCCAGTGCGGTGACAAACCCATATTCCGGGTCTTGTCGGAATGGCCCATTTGTGACTCTTATCGACCGTGGCAACGGCCACACAAATACTTTTACTTTGTTCTGTTATGGCTGTGTTACCGACGCATGTACCCAGGCCAGTGACATGGGTAAGAGTAATACCTGTTTGGGAGGTGTTCCATTTGCATTCAACTGAGTTGGGGTCATTCGAGTAAACCAAGGAGGCATTGACAGCAATGCCCTCATAAAATGGGGGTTTAGTGTCATAACACAACCAGCAGGAGTTAGTGAGGTTTGGGTTAGACTGGTTTAATGATATAAACATAGCATGCGATAAAATGATGCATAAGGGGTTGTCTCGTGTACATTCAAACGGGTCGGCAGAGAGCTAAACAAGGTGGGGGTGAGGGTAGAACTGGGTTTTTGTTTTAATGTTTTTCTCATTAGGGCACGGTTGGGTCCTACCAGGTTGGGCTCTTGAGGCAGAGATCAGACTATCTGTATTACAAACCCAGGGTCTTGGCCCCATTTATGAATGAACACCGACCACATTTTTCCTACAGCCCAGCTTGTATCGTCTGGCCGTAAAACTGTTATCTTTAGCTGAGAGCAAGTGCCTCTTTCATATTTCACTTCATCCATTGCAAATTTGGGATGTCAGCATCCATCTGGGGCCCACGTTACTTTCAAATACTCGTCATCTCTGACCGGCTTCTATCTATCAGATGTCACAATGGTTTCGCACCCCCAGTATCCACAGAACCAATATCCTGGGTAATTACAATAACTCTTCCCAGGATTTGAGCTAGGGCACCAATATGTCCCCCACACTGGTGTGCCTCCAGGCTTCAAGGGCTGCGCATGTGGGTAGAGAATGTCTGTGAGCCCTACATAAAAACTGGGGGCACCAGTCACGGTACTATCTCTAATTACTCTACCCATTGCTGGATTTCGGAGAAGCCATTGGAAAGGTCAGTAAGGGTGTGGCTCTGGTTCAGCCTGTGTTACGGCAACTAGCCCTAGAAGCAGGATGACACAAAGGCATCGATACTGCCTGATTTTTACCGACATGGAGGCCTCTGATGTCTTCAAGGTGTCTATTGGCCTGTCATCCTCTTCCCTGGCTGGGGCATACGGGTTACGAAGACGTCCACAAATCCAGTTCTGTGGAGAGAAACAGTTTTCATTAGTTTTATCCCTCAGCTCTGGTTTAATGGACTTAAGCGGACACCATTTAATTTTGCCTTCTTTCTCAACAGCGGCATAGCCTCGCCCTGTTAAGACCGACTGCCACCCCTGTTCCCACTCTCCCAGCTCATTTCTGATTGTGACTGGTGAGCCTTCCTCTAGTGACTGAACAGCCCAATGTTTTTGGGCTGGACTTCTTGTCTCATCTTCCCTGGGAAACTGATTCAGCGCTAGCATCGCCGTGGCTAGTAAGTGTGCCTGGTCTCCTGGAGGGACGACATTTGCAAAGCCTTCTGCCTTAGCTAACACTTCTAATTTAGCTTTCAGAGTCTGATTAGCTCGCTCTACTATGGCCTGGCCTGTGCTGTTGTGCGGGATACCATGTACTAATGTAATGTTCCACTTGGAGGCGAATGTCTGGATTGATTTGGAGACAAAGTTTGGGCCATTATCTGTTATAATCTGAGTTGGAATACCCAGCCATGCCATGGCGGTCAGTCAGTGCTAGATGGTCGCTTTGGAGTTGGTTTTTGGGTGTTTCGTGGCCACAATCATTCCTCTCTGTGTGTCTACGGTCACTGCCAACCAGGCTCTGGACTTAAGCAGCTGGCAGAGCGTGAAATCCATCTGCCATATTTCAGAAGCTTTAAGGCCTCTGGGGTTAATTCCACTGGACCACAGTGTTGCCTTCTGACAGTGAGGACAGGTAGCTACCATGTGTCTTGTATCGATGACGGAAACCCCGCACTTTCTTGCTTACACTTTAGCTCCAGTGTGGAGTGTTTTGTGCAGCTGATGGGCGTCTCTGAGTGTCCACAGTCCTTTTGCTGTGGCATCGGCTTTATCATTGCCAGTCTGAAAAAATCCCTTAATTGGGTTATGGCTGTTGACATGAATGACCGACACAGTGCCTTCTCCAGACAGGAGTGCTTCCTCTATCATTACAGCAGTCGTGGACGCCGCTACTCCAGGCCTTGCCATGGCTAAGCAGAGCTTGGCCACAAACATTGAGTCGGTCACAATATTAAGATGTTCCTTCGTGAACAGTCTGCAGGCTAGCACTAAGGCTGATGCTTCCAACTGTTGAACTGAGAGTGTGTGATCTGTCATCTTGACACAGCGCCATTGTTCTTCCGACTGCCATAACGCTGCCGCAGTAGAGGTTGTTGAGGATGTGTCTGTGAAAAACTGTTGGTCCCGGAAGGGGTCGGTCCATGACTTTTGGCGGGAGGTCAATGTCTACAATTGCTAACAGCTCAGTCCATGGGGGCTTGGTGGCATATCGGATCTCTCCAGCAAACCCAACGAGGGCTAGGGCCAGATGTTCTGACATTGCTACCGACAGAATGGGAAGCTGTTTGTGGAAAGGTAAGTATATCTTTGCAGGTTCAATTCCCAAGTGGTTCAGGGTGAGCTTCCTATCTTTCATAATAAGGTTGCTGAGGCATTCAACTCCTGGGGAAAACACGCGTGAAGGTTTCCCCATGATACCCACTGTATGGGTTTGGCCTTGTCGGGAGGCCCCTGGGCTAGTGCTTCTACTCCGCCTCCTTCTGTGAAATGTACATACAAATCAAGTGGTATGCCTGGATTCCATCTGGCAAGTGTGCTTGAGGATATCTGCTGTTCAAAGAAGTCGAGTGAGTTTGATGCTTCCGGAGTTAAGGCTTTCTGTTCCCACGGGTACTTTCCTTTTAGAAGGTCATACAGGGGAGACATGACTTCTGGTGGAATCAGAACGATGTTTCGGATCCACTGTAAAGATCCTACTAACTGCTGCATGTCATGGAGTGTTTTGATGCTCCGGCGAATTTTAATTTGTGGAGGGATCACATAGGAGTTTGTAATCTGCACTCCTAAAAAGGTTACACAGGGTCCTCTCTCTATCTTTGCACTTGCGATCTCAAAGCCACTTGTTTTTAGTGTTTGTGAGATTGTTGACACTAATTGGTCTACCTGACCTGCGGATGGCGTGGTGATCAGGATGTCATCCATATACTAGACAATGGTTGCGGTTGGGTCGGTGTGCCAAAATGGTGCCAGTGCTCAGTCTACTGTAATTTGACAAATGGTGGGAGAGTTAACCATGCCTTGGGGCAGCACTTTCCACTGGAAGCACAAGTTAGGGCGCTGACCATTTGGGAACACAACAGAAAAAGCAAATTGCTCTTTGTCTTCCTCATGTAGGGGTATCGAAAGAAACAGTCTTTAATGTCAAGCACTGCACAAGGTTGTCCTTCTGGTATCATAGAATTCACAGGCAGCAGTGTCTGAACGGAACCCATTGGCTGAATTTTTTTATTCACTTCACGCAAATCATGAAGGAGGCAAAAACCTTCGCTGCTTTGTTCGGGTATCATGAAAACCAGGGTATTCCATGGGCTGGTGGAGGGCTCTGTGTGGCCTCATTGTAGCTCACGGTCAAGTAATTCAAGAAGGGCGGTCATTCGAGGCTCTGACAGGGGCCACTGCTCAACCCACACTGGGTCATATGATTTCCATGTTAATTTGATTGGTGGGGGTGGGTGTGCAGCAGTGGCCCTCAGGATAAATTTGTCCCTCTGACTTTTAGTTGGGCTAGGGCCTCCCTCCCTAACAGGGGTGGGACTCCTGACATGACATAGGGAAAAGGTGTGACAGTTTTCTCAGGTCCTTTCTCCGTATGGAGCGTTATCACTATTAGTAGGGTGCTTTTTCGGGCTCGGGACAATCCTCCGACTCCACCTACCCTGGGGGCTTCTTCCAGGTTCCAGAGCGGAGGCCAGTTTGTCTCTGGGATAACCGTGAAATCTGCTCTGGTGTCAATCAAAAAGGGGACGCTAATAGTGATGTCGTTCATGCAAGGGTAATTCCAAGGGGGCACTGAGGAGTCACAGAGGTGGCAAATCCCCCACACTATAGGAGGATTGTTACATTCTACTGCCAGGGCCACCCAGGGGGTCTCGCTCCTGGGGAGAAACTCTTGCTGTTTCGAGGATGTAGTTGAATCTAGCTGGGCTGTCGGGTGGGCCATGAAGTTGGTTGCCTCCTGGGGGAGTAATGGGTTTGGGAGCTCCCCGCCCTATCTGGGGCTGGTGTAACTGGGCTGCCTCACATCCCAGGTGGGAGGGGGCTGTGTGCGGCCCGACTGCCCCCTCCCCCTCCCGTTTCCCTGGGTCTTGGTTCTGCATTCCCTGGCAAGGTGTCCCTTTTTCCCACAAGCCCAACATGGTCCCCTGGTCCGGTTTTCGCATGGGATGAGCGATGGTGGCGGGCCATCTGACTGGGGACAGTTTGGGGTGGCGTGGCCCATCTGGCCGCATTTAAAGCATGCCATCACATTGGCTATCGCGGTGCAAACGGCTGCCTGGATTGGGGCTAAATGTTCTTCTTTTGCGACATGCCTAATCATGGCTGCGATACTCGATCCAGCTGGTAATGATCGTAAAATTTCTTTAGTAGCCAAATTACATTGCTGGCGTAGACACTCTGCTACAACCAGGCCTTTTGCCTCCACAGGCAAGGCTGAGGAGTTGACCGCCACCTGGAGTTGGTCTACAAATTGGGTAAAACTCTCACTCTCACTTTGTTTTATTGTGGACCATGGCGCCAGCTTGGCTATCACTCTACAAGCCATGCAGATGGCCTCTCTGGACGCGCGGCTGGTTGCTGCAACCTCGCCTCCCCATAAATTCTGAGCCTGTGCTTGGGGGGTGATCATTGTCGGGTCTGTGCCCATCAACCGTTGTAATCTAGAGCCTTGCAATGGGTGATCTGCTCCGGCTACCTGGGCGAGCTGCTTTGTGCAGTTATCTTCCCACTCTTGTTTAAAAACAATCATTCCCACTCCATAAAAAGCAATCTGCATGTTTGTTTTATGTCAAACGGGAGCATATCATAATTTCCAAAGACACTATCTATGGGAGTAGAGACCATGGCAGAATTAATGTCTTTGTCTGCAATTGCTTTGACAATTGCCTGTAAATCTTTGGGGTTTACAGGGGAGTAGGTCCTTTGCCCTCCATCCATCACTCAGACCGGGAATGCCAGAGTGGTCGGCACAGGCAATTTGTATCTTCTTCCAGTTTGTAAGAGGGACTTCTCTTTTTTTTTCCCTTTTGACTAAACCAGGGGAGATTGGATTTTTGATTTTGCCTGTGCTTGCTCCCTCACTTTCTGAGTCTGAATCTGTGGTAGACCAGCAGTCTAGTCAACCACTCCGGCTAGTATCTGAGTCAGAGGCGGAAGTCGACTGACTGGATGGTTCCAGGCTCTGGTACCTTTTTGTCGGACTCCGCCCCATCTCTCCTCTCCTATGGGCGGGCTGTTCTCTCCCCCTGAGCTCACCCCGCCTTCTGCTCACAGAGACTCTTGCCTTAAAAGGGCATGTCTTGCAGCAAGCGCCCTGATTGGGCCTCTGTCCTTTACTCACATCCCCTACCCGTCCGAGGTCAATTCTGCTGTTCCCCTTCTCCCAATTTCCTTCCCCTTTCCACTCGTGTGTGCTCACGGTTTCCGAGGGCCCCTCGTTGCGACTGCTAGTGATGTCTGTGCTCCGCCCTTCGTTTTGCCGCTTGGCACCATTTTGTGGGGCATAAGGTGGGGGTCTGTCCCAAGTTCCTTTGGGCTCTAATTTACCGATAGCTTGTTTAAGCTCATCAATGGGCCCATCCCGCAATATTATTTGTTGTTCTACGGGCAGGTCGCGGACAGGGAAACATTCAGGGACGGGACCGAGTGAACACGAGGGCGATGAGGGGCGCTCCTGCTCTTGTTAGTCACTAGACTCGACAGGATCACCACCAATCATGGTTTGTGTAGTTGCCCCAGCTCCCAGCCTCGGTGTGGCAAACAAACATTTTTGAGCAGCTTTCCATGTTTGTTGCTCTTGTAGAGCTTTTTGCAAAGCCTGCACAACTCTCCCCCACGATTTAAGGTTCTTAGCACTACCCGAGGACATCATATCCTCAGCTAAAGCGTTGGTGCATTTTTCCCACACTTCTGGGTGGAGTATATCCACTGGTCGTTCAATAACACCAATTTGCAAAAGCCTAGTAATGGCAGAAATAAAATCTTTAGGCTTACAATCAATACCCCATTGCTTATGTAACTGCAATACGACCTTTGCAAGGGCTTCCATCCTCCTCGCTGGTCCGGGATTGTCCTCCCTGCCGGGCTGCTCCAGCCGCTCTGGCTGTCGTTCACCCATCCAGTCAAACTTCCCGGGTTCCGGCACCACTTGTTGCCTCCTCCGAGGTGTGCTGGCCTGGTTCAGGAACGGCACGGCAACCACCCCAGGTCACTCGGGCCAGGAGCTCGCAGAGACCAATGTGGTGGATGGCAAATGGTGTTTATTCTCAAGTTGCATATCGATATATAACCTGCATTCATGTCGTCACTTCCTCTTGGTTATGTAACTGGCCTAACTGTTGGCTAACTTGACATAACAGACAGCAACACTATGGGGGAAGGGTGGCCCTATCTTACCGTACAGCGCGATATCTTCCGTCTGCTCGTCCCTGTCTACCACACTGGAGAGGCTGTCCTCTTCGTCACCAGGAGCGCACCCAAGGCTGCTACAACCGGAGTGATGTGGTTTGAAAGCAAAATGAATGAGAGGCTCCAAGTCAGAGATATAATTTAATAAGAAGAAAGGTAAAAAGGTAAAAGTAAATTAAAATAAATGCAATAACACAAAGGATCACTGACAGAGTCAGAATACAACCTGAGCAGGATGGTGGAAGCAGTCCAGGTGAAGTGCTCTTCCTGAAGCAGTGATCCTGTAGAAACGTCTGGTAGCCCTGCTCCTCTGGGAATCCAGTGGGTAAGTGCCCTTGCACCTTCCCACATACCAGCTTATATCCAGGTGAGAATGCTTGGCTCCTCCCCTTGGGCAGAGCATCTCACAATAGCATGAGAAGTGTGAAGTGGGTCCTTGATGGCCCATTAAACAGAGATAACCCCTGGAGGGAGTTACCTGTGACTCATTGGCCAGGCGTTAATGGGCCATTAGCAGAAGATACCCCAAAGGCCATTAGCAGACGAGGCAGGTGGCTTGGGAAAACACTAGCCCACCTGGTTTCAACAGTTCATGAAGATGGTGATAGAATAAATACTTTGTGTACATCCTACACTGCAACCCAGGACATGGAGACTCGTGGTGTGCCAAAAGTTTTTCAGGTCCATGGAAAATCCAGCAGGGTAGAAAACTCCTCCACAGGGAACTCAGGGAAAGCTGCTGTGACTTTGGTCTGCTCTCTGGCTGCCCCATGTTGGGAACCACTCTGTCGCAGTGCCTGCCTGTGTCGCGCACCTCAGCCAGCCCTGGCACCACGGCAACACGGGGGGTTCTTCAGAATCACAGCTATGGTGCAAGTGAATGAAGAGATGGGACTCTCCTGAGGATGAAGCAACTGGGCTTTATTGAGGGGGTCCTTCACCCAGGGCCGTGCCTCAGAAGAGACCCTGAACACCTGGGTGCAGCAGCTTAAAAGGGTAGGCGTAGCTCAGGGCAGGGCAGAACATGGGACCAATAGGGAACAGGTAGGGAGTGGCTCAGGGTATAACAGACACATACAACAACAAATCATATAGAACTGAGAGGGGAACTCCTGGATCCTGTTCAATCACACACCGCACAACTGCACAAATGAAAGGCAAACTGAAACAAAATGCTGATCACGCTTTAAATCAGCCAGACCAACAACCTTGGCACTGGGGTGCCATGCAGAAAATAAAGCCAGTAGCAAAATCTGACAGAACAAGATACCAATGCATAAATGAAAAGGGAAAAACACCAACAAAATGAATATAAATATCCACGAGGGCACAATCTTTCCAGGGAGAGACAAAACAAGCAGCCCCCCCCAGGGGCCGCGTGACCTAAGCCGTTCAGGCTGGAACTGCCTGATGGCTCCCTAAAGTGTGGTGCAAAGCCCCCTAAAGAGGTGCAGTGCCATGAGACTGAGTCTCCCAAAGTGTGCCCACAGCAGGGCGACACTCACCTAAGCTCTGGTGACGTGGGTTGAAAGGCGGCGTGTGGGGGGCTCCTCCACTGAGGAGAACTTTCCTGGTGCCGGAAAGCTGCTCTCCTCTTCTGCCAGGAGCACACCCTACTAGAGGGCTGCTTCTACTGGCAGCATGTGAAGTGCTGAAGGCTCCGGAACGCGCTGGAGCGACAGTCTCTCAAAAAGCCTGGAGCACGGGATCCGTCGATTCGCGGGCCGACCGTGTCAGCCCCCACGTGGCTTTGGTGACAGACAGTGTGGCAGCCCCACGTTTGGCACCAATCTGCGGCGGTGCGTGTCCTCCAACGCTCGGCCAGTCCCGACACGCCCCCACAGGATCTATAGTCAGTGGGATCTTGGCTGCCCACCAGCCCTGCCGCGATGGTAGAGGAAGAAAGACGGGACCCTCAAAGGCTTAACTAGAACTTAGGTTTATTGGGCAGGAGGGAGGGAGCCCTCACCCGAAGACCAGTGCCTCAGAGAGACCCTGAATCTCAAGGGGGAGAGGGTTTTATACAGTGGGTGGAACTCAGGGTGGGTAGACATACAACCAATGGGGTATAACTGGGGAGTGTCTGCTGGCATAACATGCATTGACATCAATCAATGAACAGGAGGTAGGAGGGGAAAGCTTGCAACCCAGCCAGTCCCCAGAGATCTCCCATCGAAGCTTCTGGACCTGGGGGACAGGTCCTGGAGTGACTGACAGGGCAGGAGGGTTTCCTAACATGTGCTGGACAGGTACCCAAGGAGGGAAAGGCAAACCAATGAGGGGCTGTATCTGGGGAAGGTTGGGAGAGAAGCTTACAACTTGTAACAAGAGGGGAACTAAAACTAGAACTGCACTGAACCGGGGTACAAAGAACAAGTGTCTTACAATAAAACTCATTATGACAGTCACACCACCACAGGGTCTCGGCCGCCCGGTGTCACTGAAGGAGCCACAGCGAGGGACGGGCGGGGCGCGGCCCCATCGAACCCCTCCAGCTCCGTGATGAGCGGTGACCCCGCGGGACCGCGCCGGGGCCGGGCGGAGGCGGCAGCCGGAGCTGGGGAAGCGGCTTTGAGCGACGGAGACGAGCGGGGTGTTCCCAACCAGCTCCGCTCAGCCCTCGGGCACTGGGCTGGGGTTGCCACGAACTTTTCAACACTGGCCACAGGTCCCTCTGCCGCCTCCTCAGGCCCAGGAGCCCAGAAACCCCGGGAAATCAATCCCAGGCACTAAAAACCCTTCTCGCGCACAGCGAGGGCCGCGGAGGGTCCTTATGAACTCCCATCCCCTCAGTCCCCCCGGGCACCGCGGGGCATTAGCGCAGCTCCCGCGGCTGTCCCGGCACCGGCTGCTGCCACAGGGCACGGGCTTGTCACACTTGGGTATTAAACAAATTTGGGGAGGAGGAGGACAGCCTCAGAACCCAGGGCTTTGCCCTTGGGAACCTGGAGCTGCACGAGGGGGATAAAGGATTCCCTGCACACACCGATGGCCCCGGCAGCGGCTCTGCCCCGCCAAGAACGGGGCTGTGTTTGGGAGAGGTGGGATGGCTGGGATGGGCTCTGCAATGAGACAGCCACATGTTGGCATGAAGAGCTTGGGGCGATGGGGTTACTGAGGAGCTTTTGGGGCACCTTCCAGCCCTGAGAGATGAGTTACTGGGAGGGGGGAGACACCTGGCTCTGACATTGGAGTGGGACCCATATTAGGGAAGGATGTATGTTGGGGTTCAGATTTCTTTCTTTTTTACTTACAGAATTCTTTCCCATGAGTTGCTAGAAGACTGATTACTGGGTACTTACGGGCATTTAAACTAATTTCTGGGTACAGAGCAGAGGGGCCATAGGAGAGCAATTGTAGCACCTGGCTACACTTTTTTTGTCTCTGGGAGTTCCTCTCGAGGGGGAAGATTCTGCGAGTTTTGGTGGCAGAAGAAGAATGGGGGCTAGGGGCAGCTACATCGTCTCTTGCTCTCGGCTTTCGGAGAGAGGACGGCCAGGCTGCTGCTTGCTGCGGGAGGAGTTCACTGTAACCACCAAGTGTGGTCCTGGGAAATCTACCACCATCTGCTCGTGTGCCCAGGAATTCTGAGCTCACCTCCTCCTGTCCTGCTGGAGCTGGGCCAGCCCTGCCCCTCCATTGCTGCTTCTTCAGCGCTGCTTTGAGGCTTTTCTCTATGCTGGTGGCTTGCACCCCCTGCCTGCTGAGACCTTCTGCATCTTCATCCACAGCTCTGGAGTTCCTGATCCATCCCTTCCATCCCTTCAGCCACAGCTCCAGAGTTCCTGATCCATCCCTTCCATCCCTTCAGCCACAACTCCGGAGTTCCTGATCCATCCCTTCCATCCCTTCAGCCACAGCTCCGGAGTTCCTGATCCATCCCTTCCATCCCTTCAGCCACAGCTCCGGAGTTTCTGATCCATCCCTTCCATCCCTTCAGCCACAGCTCCGCAGTTTCTGATCCATCCCTTCCATCCCTTCCCGGCTCGGACAAAGCCGCCATTCCCGCGCGCTCCCCGAGCCCGCCCCACAGCGCCCCCTGCAGCCGCGGGGGGATCATCGCACCTGCCCCGCCCACCGGGAGCCACCAGCGCCCCTGCTGGCCGTGCCCGGAACTGCACCAAAGGGGAAAGTGCCGCGCTCAGGGAAGCTGTTCCTGGGTTCTGCTTCTGTTTATTATTAATGCTGTGCTTGGTGTTGTTTGTTTGTCTGGTGATACACACCAGTAAAGAACTGTTATTCCTATCCCCATACCACTTCCTGAGAGCCACTTTATTTCAAAATTATAAATTGTGAATTAAATTTGAATTAAATTATAATTCGGAGGAAGAGGGTTTGACTTCTCAATTCCAAGGGAGGCTCTGGCTTTCCCTGGCAAACACTTGTCTTTCAAACTGAGACAACACCATTCTCTGAGTTAGTTATAATATAAAAGTTAGTTCTAATAGTTATACTATAAAAGCATTATAGCATTGTGCTGTCTCTGTTTTAATATTTCGCTAAGGCCTAGGACATAAAATTGATTTATTGCAATGCCATTTCTGTAGACTATACAGTGCACACGTAAACTGATAGGTTATGTTTCATCGAAAAGCAGCTGAAAGGAATTATAAATTGTATTGTATCAAAATCATTGTGATCAATAACAATATGCAAAAGTCTATACATGAATGCAAAACCCAGTATTATGTCACTTACGTTGTCATTTCTATTGTAATTTATATTGTCATTTCTACTGTAATTTATAACCCGGGTCGGCTTCCTCTCCTGCAAGGCACTGAAGGGGGCTCATTCACCCCCTGCCCCCACGTCTCTGAGTGTCCCCAAGTGTCTCTAAGCATCCTTGAATGCCCCAAGTGTCACCATTGACGTCATCCTAAGAATTCTCATCAGGATTTGGGATAGTTTCAGTCAAAATTCCCAGAAAAATCCCCAAATTTGTCCCAAACACCACACAATTAGGGGACAAGTGCCACCAGTCATGTCCCCGATGGCGTCACCGCCCCAATGACGGGACGTCGCTGTGCCCGCAGCAGCCTCGGGATGTCCTCGATGGCTCTTTGGCACCGCTCGGCCACCGGGGCCATCGTGTGTCGGGTTTTTGGGGTGTCCTCACTGAAGACAAGGGCGATGGGCAGTTGTAAAAGCAAAGTCCTTTATTGCACGGCTAAATCAGCCTCATGGAGGCAGAGGTTGTCACAGCTCGAGCCAGTAAAGTCCCCATGGCTCCAGCAGAAGGGGCGGCATCTTATCAGCAGCAGTGTGCAGGAAGCTTTCTAACAGAAAGTTTCATGAAGAACATCAAGATTCATAACACAAAAAACATAAAGTTTATGATACAGTCTACCGCTTGGCCAGCATTTAATGAGCCCCCTGAAGATGTATCAAGCCTGAGGGTTGGCCTGAAACCTCCCAGAGTGGCTTCATAATATTTGCAAGAGGGCTCTTGCATTGGGAGTATCTGGGTTTTAAAATATTGGAAAACAGGAAACTGACTCATTAGCAAGAGCTGTGGGGTGGGTGGGAGCAGCAGGATGAGCTCTGCCGGCAGCTCTTGGCTTTCCTGGGAAGAGGAAGGGGCTGGATCCAGCTCCATGGATTGCTCAGGCAGTGACTCCTGCTGGGATGAGAGAGGGTCACGGTGTCACCCTGTCCCTGTCCCCATCCCACAGGATGGACCTGGCTGGAGCCCATGGAGAGCGGGAGCTGCTCCAGAATCCCACCTGATCCCGCCCCAATCCTGCCTCAATCCTGCTCCATCCATCCCAACTGATTGCACCCCATTCATCCTGTCCCAATCCCTCTGTGGAATCCCAACCTGATCCCACTCAATCTATCCCAACTAATCCCACACTGGAATCCTGCCTTCATCCATAATCCCACCTGATTCCACCCCGTCCCTCCTGCCCCAGTCCTGCTCCATTCCATCCCACCTGATTCTTGTCTAGAATCCAGCCCTGATCCTGCTCCATCCATCCCACACCAATCCTGCCCCACCTATCCCACCAGATCCCGCTCCAGAATCCAGCCCTGATCCCACTCTCCAATTCCATCTGATCCTGCTCTGGATCCCTGGTCTGATCCACAATCCCTCCCTGATCCCAGTCTGTCCATCCTGCCCCAGTCTCCCTCTGGAATCCCACCCTGATCCCACTCCACACCTGCGGTCAAGTCATTGGCCCCCACACCTTTTCCTGCAGAAAAAGAAGATCCATGAGATCCCAGCAGGGATCACAGACCAGGATTAACCCCAGGATCCATCCTGGGATCTGCACAGAGGGGATCCAGAGCTGGATCCACCACTGGGACTCACCGGCTGCCATGTTGTATCCATCCCTGTCCCTCCTCCCTGTGGAAAAACAGTGGGATCAGTGTCAGTGGCACAGGATTCCTGAACGGTGCCGGGTGGATCCGTGCCCCTTCCCGACCCCCATCCCGTGTGTTACCGGATTGGAGCTTCCAGACAATGAATCCAATGAGGACAGTGAGGATGAGGATGGCAGCGATGACGGACACAGCGACCACCACGGCAAGATTCCCACCAGATGTCGGCTCTGGGAAATGCGGGATGGTGAGGAGGGGAAGGGGGATCCCCATTTGGGAATTCCCAATTCCCACATTGCCAGCCTCACCCCAAGCGAAGATCCCGGGCTCCAGCATTCCGGGATGCTCCACCCGGCACCGGTACTGCTCCCGCTCCTCCGGCAGCGCCTCGATCCTGGCCCAGGTGTGGAAGGTGCCGTCGCTGTTGGGAACGATCCCGCCCCACTCCGTCTCCTGATCCCACATTTCATCCCCCTTCAGCCAGTTGACTGCGATGGTCCTGGGGTAGAATCCGTAGGCGTGGCAGGACAAGATCAGCGTCCCGTGTTCTTCTTTTCTGGACACATGGACATCAGGGGGCTCTGGAATGGGATAACGGTGAGATGCATCCATGGAATTCCATGGGAATGGGATAACAGTGAGAGGCATCCACGGAATTCCCATTGGAATGGGATGGGGGTGAGATCTGCCCGTGGAATTCCCACAGGAATTACCGTGTTCTCCAATCCTCCATTCACAAATTCCCACCCACCTTTACGCTCCAGCTCCTTCTGCCCGTATCCAACGTATTTCTGGAGCCATTCAGGGCAGATGTGCCTCAGGTAATTCGTCAGCCTCTCAGCCTCAATCTCTTCATGTTCCCAGCGCCTCCTGGTGATCTCAGCAGCGCCATTGGCCACCATGAATCTCCCATATCCCAGATCAAAGGAGATGAAATCCCGCCCATCGTAGCCGTACTGGTAGGATCCATGGATGCTCCCATCGGACAGGAGGTCACAGCCCTGAAGCCGCAGCAGTGTGTGGAAACCTGGGGGGATTGTACCCACAGAGACCCATGGAATTGTGTCCCAGCCCCACAGAGCCCCATTCCAGCCCTATGGAGCCCCAGAGTCTGATGGAGACCCACAGAACCTCATCCCAGCCCCGTGGACCCCATGGAAGCATATCCCAACCCCACGGGATGGAACCCCCGGGATCGCAACTTGGCCCCACAGATCCCAGCCCAGCCCTATGGATCCATGTCCCAACCCTATGGACCACAAGAAATCCCATATTGTCGCCCCTGACTTTCTTGCTTTCAAGTGTTTGAGTCTTTGCAGCAGCTTTCTCATGCTGCTTCATGTAAACAATATTGTATTCTCAGAATTTATCAGTATGTTTTGGATAGTTGTTCTCTGAGAGGAGAACTTGACTGATGGTCATAGTGACCAATGGAGTCAGGAGGTTGTAGCCTCCTTGGGCCAATCTTGGCCCTCTCCACAAAATGTATATAAGCCTTTGGAGTCAGATAATAAAGACCCTTCCATGTTTGATCCTGCTGCTGCCTGCTGTCCTCTGTGAGGGTCCGCACCCACGTTGCAACGTGTTGCCCCTCTAAGGGCAGGGGTAACACCATATCATCCTAATGGATCCCCATCTCAGCCCCTTAGAGCCCTGTGAATCCACATCCAAGACCTACAGATCCCATCCCAGCCCCACAGATCACCCCACTCACCCCTGCTCTGGTTTTACCGGTCCCGCAGTGTCTCCAGGCTCCTGGCATACACGTGCTGAGCCCCCACAGCTCTCTGGGTCTCCCTATCCCAATATTCTGGCTCAGCTCCGTCCTTCATCCACTGTGTCAGCGGCTCCATCCGGCCCCGCTCGCTGTCGTAGCGCACAAAGGGGATCCCATCCACAAACCCCATTTCCATGAACTGGGGGACCCCCAGGCTGGGCTCTGACACCAACACATTCAGGTAACGCAGGGAGTGGAGAACTGGGGGAACACAGAGATTTGGGGGGGTTGAGGGGTCAGGGATCAATGAAAGGGGAAACTGGGAGAGGGGATGCAGGGGGGGATTGGTATAGGATAAGGGGGTGCAGAGGGGTCCAACGGACCAGGAATGGAAATTCAGAGGGGTCCCAGTGCCCAGAATCCCCCCCAGGGACCCTCCCAGGCCCCCTGGGACCCCCTGGAACCCCCTTCCAGGAAGCGCCGGGAATGGAGAACTGGGGGGACGCAGAAATTTGGGGGATCTGGGGGTCCAAAAGCCGAGAAAAAGGCGGGTCTGGGCTCTGGGAAATGCGGGATGGCCGCGGAGGGGCTGCAGGGGGGTCCCAGAGCACTGACGGGGGTGCGGGGGGGTCCCAGTCCCGGATAAGGGGGTGCAGGGGGGTCCCGGTGCTGGAGAAGGGAGGACAGGGGAGTCCCTGTGCCCGGGAATGGGGGTTCAGGGGGAGTTTCCCTCCCGGAATTGGGGGTTCAAGGGGGTCCTGGTGCCCAGGAATGGGGGTTCAGGGGGATCTCGGTGCCCAACAAGGGGGTGCAGGGGGGTCCCGGTGCTGGGGAAGGGGATGGAGGGGACCCCAGGACCCAAACTGGGGCTCAGGGGGTTCCCGTGCCCGGATAAGGCGGTTCAGGGGGGTCCCGGTCTCGGGCAGTCCCACTCCCGTCGCCCCCCGGCTCCCCCAGGAGCCCCAGGAGCCCCCCAGCCCCAGCGCTGGAGCCATCGCAGCCGCCCCCGATCGCGGCTCCGGCGCAGTTTGGGAGACGCCAAAGTGCCCGAGGGAGCGCGGGGGGACGGGAAAAGGGGAATTCCAGGGAACTGCCCGGGATCCCCTCCTGGAACCCCTCGGGATCCCTCAGGGATCCATCTGGGACCCTCCAGGGCCGCGCCCTGCGGGACCCCCGGGCCGGGCTGTGCTGAACTCCCGGGCCCTGCGCTCAAACCCTGCCCGGACCCCGCTGGGTTCGGCCCAAAGCGGGGGAAGCACCGGCAGCAGCGGATCCGATTTTTCCTGCGGCTGCGGGTCCCGCCCCGGCCGAGCAGGACTGGGCGCGGGGACTCCGATCCCGGATTCCCCATCTCCTGCTCTCGCCCTCTCTCCTCTCCCTTTCCTTCGGGTTGTGATCAATGCACATTATAGGATTGGCTTTGGGCAAATGTTACAGTGAATAACTCTATGGGTTATGTTGGAAACTTGTGCTGTATTGAGTCTCTTTTAGTAGGGTGTTAAATATCGTTTTTAGGCTATAGCGCAGTATTAAAATAGAAACTATGTGATGCAAGATGCTTTTTGTAACAAGCTCAAGGAATGGAAAAGATAATCAAGAAACTCTTCACATTTTCCCATCTGGACAGAGATAACAGCAACAGACACCCAAACCCCAAAGGAAGAATTTATTGCCTCCGTTCTTGGGGAGTTTGAGGCTTGGTGGAGCCACAGGAGGATTGATTTGCAGGATGGAATGATGGGGGGGGAGCTGAAATGAAGCAGAAACACCCAAAGTCAAAAGGAATATTTGAATCATGGATGGGATTTATGAATATGCAATAGGCTGTTGCTTTTCAGGGATGATCCTTTGTTATCCAGGTGTGCCCTTTGGTGGAATGCCAGGCACCCGTGCCTCTGTGAACTTTTGCTTTTTATGCCTCTTATTTTCTGATTTTTTTTATTATTATTAAACTTTTAAAATTTTAACCAAAAGTGAACCGTGTTTTTCACAGGGTGATGACAAACCCCAGAGCGGCTGCAGAGCCCCGTGCCCAGCTTGGGTTTCCCAGGAAAGGGAGGCCTGGGGGTGAGGAGCCCTGGGCTGGCCGGGAATGGGGGCCTGGGGGTCCCCGGGGTGACAGAAACAGGGGATCCAGGGCTGGGAGAGGAGGAGCCCCGGGAAAGGGGGTGCAGGGGGGTGTCGGGGGGGATAAGGGGGTGCAGGGGGGTCCCGGAGCAGGGGAAGGACACGCAGGGGGGTCCCAGTGCCCGGGAATGGGGCGGGGGGAGTGGAGGGGGCAGGATCCGGGAAACGGCAGCGGCTGCCGGGAAGGGACTGGAACAGACTGGGATGGACTGGGACAGGCTGGGGTTGGACTGGGACAGGCCGGGATGGACTGGGATGGACTGGGATGGACTGGGACAGGCCGGGATGGATTGGGACAGGCTGGGACAGGCCGGGATGGACTGGGACAGGCTGGGATGGACTGGGACAGACTGGGATGGACTGGGACAGACTGGGAGCAGAACCCATTAGGAGCAGAACTGGGGCACCAGGGATCATACTGGGATATACTGGGACCACACTGAGGGCTACTGGGAGCCTGCTGGGGATAACTGAGCTATACTGGGAGAGACTGGGAGTGGTTTGGATCATCCTGGGAATGACTGGATCATACTGGGATTGACCAGATGTGTAGTGGGGGTGAATAGGAGAAACTGGAATAATGCAGGGAGTAACTGGAATTGTACTGGGATCGTACTGGGACTGACAAGGTCATACCTGGAGTGACTGGAATAATACTGGGAATATCTGGGAGTGACTGGGATCATACAGGGGCTGACTGGGATCAATCCAGACTCATACTGGGAGTGACCAGAGGTTACTGGGATCATACTGGGGGTGACTGGACTCGCACTGGGAGGAACTGGGAGCACAGAGGGGCAAATGGATCACAGAAGGTGTGACTGGGTTCAGACTGGAACTGACTGGGGCCACACTGGGCTCTCACTGGGAGTGACTGAGAGTGAAAGGGGCCACACAGGGCATGACTGGGAGCCACTGGGACCGTGTTGGGGACAACTGGGATCCCACCGGGAGCGATTTGGAACATCCCGGGGGTGCCGGGAACCAGCGCTGAGGCGGCACTGGCGGAGCTCGGAGGCGGCCCCAGCGCAGGTGGGAGCCGCGCTCGGTTCTGCCGGGGCTCGGGGCTGGCTGCGGGCGGAGGGGGCGGCAGGGGGCTCCGGCGGGTTCCTTGTGCCGTGTCGGAGCTCGGGGGGAGCGGGGCCTGAGGGCGCGGGGAGCTGCGGCTGAGGCCGGGCCGGGAACGGGAGCTCTTACTGGGCTCCTGCTGCTGGGTATCGTTAATGCTGTGGCTGGTGTTTGTTTGCCTGGTTATACACACCTGTAAAGAACTGTTATTCCTATCCCCACACCTTTGCCTGAGAGCCCCTTAGTTTTCAAAATTATAATAATTCGGAGGGAGGAGGTTTGAATTCTCCATTCCAAGGGAGGCTCCGGCTTTCCCTGGCACACACCTGTCTCTTACAAACCTGGACAAAACCATTCTCTGAGTTAGTTATAATGGAAATGTTAGTTATAATGTAAAATTTAGTTCTAATAGTTATAATATAAAAGCATTTCAGCATTGCACAGTCTCTATTTTAATATTTTGCTAAGGCCTAGGATATAAAATTGATTTATTGCAGTGCCATTTCTGTAGACTACATGTGCACACATAAACTGATAGATTATGTTATACCAAAAAGCAGCTGAAAGGAATTATAAATTGTACCATATCAAAATCATTTTGATCAGCAACAACGTGCAAAAGCTGATACATGAATGCGACAGGCAATATTGTATTGTCATTGATATTGTCATTTTTATTCTCATTCATATTTTCATTTCTGTTGTCATTTATAACCCAGGTCTACTGCTTCTCCTGCAGGCACTGAGGGGGCTCATTCACCCCCTGCCCCCACGTCCCTGTGTGTCCCCAAGTGTCCCCGAGTGTCCCCAGTGATGTCACTCCAGGAATTCCCATCAGGATTTGGGACAGTTTCAGTGAAAATTCCTGGAAAATTCCCCAAATTTGTCTCAAATCCTGCGTGGTTCAGGGGAGGGGACAAGTGACACCAGCAATGTTCCCAGAGATGTCACCTCCCCAGTGATGTCACATTGGTGACATCACTGTCCCCCAGCAGCCTCGGGATGTCCTCGATGGCTCTTTGGCACCGCTCGGCCACTGTGCAGCCACCAGGGCCACCAGAGCCACCACAGGGACTCGAGAGGAGCCTCTGGATGTCCCTGAGTGTCCCCAGCAGGTGACGCCTGGCCAGGCGGGCACTGGCCTCACACAGCCACTTGCACTTGGACGCATTGGCCACCAAGTGCTCGAGGTCAGCACAGAACAGCTGCTCTGTCCCCTCCCAGGTGTCCTCGATGTACCCGAGCCATTGGTGCAGGTCCCAGGGGAACCAGGGCCCGGCTTCCTCACACGTGTGTATCAAGCGCCCCAGCAGCTCCCGGGTCTCCTGCACCCGCTGTCCCCTCCTGGTGGCCGCCCCCACCTGCCCTGTGGCCACGGGGGCATCGTGTGTGGCCACTGCCGAGGGCAGGGCCACTGATGGCTGCAGGGCCACGGCCACCAGGTTGTCCCCAGCTGTCCCCAGGCCAGGGGGGGTCTCATCCCACAGGTCCCCGGCCAGGCCAGTGGTGGTGGCCTCGGCAGGGTCCTCGTTGGTGGCCTCAGTTGTGTCCTCGCTGTCCAAGGAGTTGAAGATCTCCTCGGCCTCCCTGTACACCTGGTCCCAGCTCTCCTCGAGCACATCCACCGACTCCCTCCAGGCTCTGGCCATGGCTCTCACATCGGCCTGGGGAGCCCCTGGGGTGGCCTTGAGGGTGACCACGGCCTGGCGCAGGGAGGTGACACTGTGCTGGCGCAGGGTGTTCCGGAGGGTCCAGATGAATTTCCACAGGGCTGTGTGCAGGGACTCTGGGTACAGGAGCGGCTGCACATCCCCATGTGGATTGGTCACAGTGGCCACCAGCTCGCCCAGGGTGGCCACCACAGCCACCAGAGCTTCCAGCACCTGGGGAGGGGACAGGGGAGGTGGGAAGGACCTCATGGCACTTGTGGCCTCCTGGGGTGGCCCCTGTGCCATTCCCAGGGTCCCCTTTTGTCCCCTCCCTGGAGGGCTCAGCTGTCCCTTCTGTCTCTTTGTCACCCCCTCACCCTCTCTGCCACCCCATGTCACCTCCCACTATTCACCCCCACCCGCCAGCCTCGGTCCCCTCCACCCCTCTGTGATCTCCTCCCTTCCTCCCACACCCTCCGGTCCCCTTTGTGACCCCCTGTCCCCTACCTGCACCCCCTGCCAGAATCGTTGCACCTCGCAGGGCTCCATGGCCATTGGGGACACTCTGGGGACACTCCAGGGGTGAACAGGACCCGGCGACAGTCGGGGAGACGTGGGAATGGGGTGTGGCTGGTAGGAAAACCAGATGATGTTACGTCAGTGACTGGCCCCACCCCATGCTAGTGTCACCACCCCAGTGCCACTACCCCATTGTCCCCACACCAGTGTCACTGGTGTGCCATCCCAGTGTCCCCCACTGTCCCCACAGTGTTCCAGTGTCCCTGTCCCAGTGTCCCCAGCCACATCAGTGTCTTCAGTCCCTTCCTGGTGTCCCCATCCCAGTGTTCCCTCCCAGTGTCACCAGTCCTGTCCCAATATCCCTGTCCCAGTGTCCCCAGTCCCATCCCAGTGTTCCCTCCCAGTGTCACCAGTCCCATCCCAATGCTCCCAGTCCCATCCCAGTGCCCCTGTCAGTGTCCCGAGTTGTGTCCCAGTGCCACCAGTCCCATCCCAGTGTTGCCAGCACAGTGTCCCCAGTTCTGTCCCACTGTCACCACCCAAGTGCCACCAGCCCAGTGTCACCAAGCCAATTCCAGCCCAGTCTCCTCAGCCCTGTTCCAGTGCCACCAGCCCAGTGCTCCCAGTGCCAGCCCAGTGCCACTGCCCCATTGTCCCCATCCCAGTGTCCCCAGTCCCATCCCAGAGTCCCTGAGTTCCAGCTCAGTGCCACTGCCCCATTGTCCCCATACCAGTGTCACTGTCCCAGTGTCCCCAGTTCCAGCCCAGTGCCCCCAGTGTTTGGGAGGTTTTGGGGGGTCCCAGGTGGGGTTTAGGGGCGAGGGGGGACAGGATGAACCCCCAGGTTTGACCACGCCCCTTTCAGGCCCCGCCCTGCAGTTCTAGCCCTGCCCCCTTTCTCCTGGACACGCCCATTTATTGCTCCTCCCATTCCTGTGCCCCTTAAACCCGCCCCTTCCTGCCTTCAGTTCCGCATTCTGCCCCACCCCCTCCCAAGGCCCCGCCCCAGGGGAGCCTTGGCCACGCCTCCAGGTGGCTTTTTTTACCAATGGCAACCAAAAATCACCACAAATTGACCTAAAAATACAAACGCGGGGAGGGGAGGGGCAGGGGCTCACAAACACCCCTGTGACGTCATGGAGGAGGGTCCAGGTGGGGTTTGGGGGTTCCAGGTGAGATTTGGGGTCTCAGGTGGGTTTTGATGGCCCCAGGTGGGATTTGGGTGGGTCCAGGTGGGGTTTGAGGAGTTCCAGATGGGTTTTTGAGCAGTCCTGGTGGGTTTTCAGGGGGATCCAGGTGTTTTTATAGGAAGCCAGTTGGGTCTTGGGTGGGTCCAGGTGGGTTTTGGGTGGGTCCAGGAGGTTTTTGGTGCTCCAGGTGTTTCTTTGGCGTATCTGAGTGTCTTTGGGGGGGATCCAGGTGTCCTTGAAGGGGGTCCAGGTTGGTTTTAGGAAGATCCAGGTGTCCTTGGAAGGGTTCAATTGTCCCAGGGGTGATCCAGGTGTCCCTGAGGCATTTCCAGGTGTTTTAGGGGATGTTCCAGGTGTTCTTTGGGGCAATCCAGGTGTTCCTGGGAGCTCCAGGTGTTTTTGGGGGGAATCCAGTGTGGAGTCCCTGCAGCCCCTTGACATAATACCCCGGGTCTGGCCTTGGCAGGACAGACCACAGTCACCTGCCCGGCCTGACAGAGGGGACCCCCAATGGTGCCCTGCACACGATGGTTTGCTCCGGTTTCCCCTCCCTAATGCCCCAGGCCCTCTGGGTTCTCCTCTCCTCTGTGTCTCCAGTGGTTGTGGGACCTGGTGACCGGCCCCGTTTTCCCCATGGGACACTGACCTCACCTGCCCTTTGCTCCGCCCTGTACCCGAGGTCATTGGCTGCTGCACCCCAAACTGAAGCCTGACACAGGCCCATGTTCAGCCCTCCTGGCTCCGGGTCTCCCTTCAGCTCCTGGAAATGAACCTGCTGGAACTGACCTGGTGCCAAGGCCTGGTGCCTCTCCTTGCTGAGCCAGCCACGAGGTGTGTGTGGATGTGTGAGCTTGGCTGCTTCGCCTGAGTTTCCTCAATCAGCCTTTCCACTGGAGAGGCTTATTGGGGTCCAGGCTCCAGCTCCACTCCTCAATAACACGACATCACTGGGAGATTGAGGTGGAATCCTCCAAAACCTCACCTGGGTACCTGGGAACCCCAAAATCTCCCTGGGGCTTCCCCTGGGACACCTAGGAAACCTCAAATCCTCACCGGGCAGCTGAGATAGCCCAAATCTTTGGGAATTCTGTGTGAGGCCAGGTCCCTCGGGGATCGGTCCTGTCCCCTCCCCGTTATCAGTCAGGACCCTCCATTATCACTGGAGACTTCCCCCAGTTTTCCGGGGCCCTCCCATGCACCGGGACCCCCCCATTCACTGCCCCCCCGCTTCGGACCCTCAAAAGCACTGGGACCCCCCTGATCCATGAGTCCTCCCCAGTGCACAGGGACCCCCCACTCACCGCCCCTCCCCCACCCATGGGACCTCCCCCACTCCCCACACCCCCCCCGGCCCCCCCCGAGCTCCCCCCATTGATTGACCCCCCCCAGAACGCCCCCAGCCCCTCCCCCCGAGCCCCCCCCCCCCCCCCGAGCCCCCGGACCGCTTTGGGCCCCCCCCCGGGCCGGGCTGGCTCCGCCCCGCACGGAGCCTTTCAATAAACGCCCGTCGGTCTTGTAGCCACGCCCATAGAGAGGCGGAGCCACGCAGGGCAGCCAATGGGGAGTGGCAAAGCTATGAGAAGGCGGGGATTGGGCGGGGCGTGGGGAAAAAAGGCGAAACTGTGGCAGCGGCAGCCAATAGGAAGAGAAAGGGGCGTGGTCTGGGTGTGGTGGGAAAGGGTGTGGGAAAGGAATGGGGGCGTGAGAGGGGGCGGGGCCTGACAGGAAACGAAACTGGGCGGGGCCTGGGCGGGCAATGAGGTGGGCGGTGCTCAGGGCGTGGGAAAGGGGCGGGGCCATCAATGGGAGTTTGGGGAAGGGGGACAAAGTGACCCTTTGGGGACATCGGGGGTTTTGGGGACCTCGGGTGTCCCAAATGATCTCAAATCCTGCTGGATCCCAAGGAATGGTCCCAAATCCTGGGTGTGGAGCCATCTTAGATTCCAAATCCCAAATCCTGCTGGATCCTGAGGAATAATACCAAATTACCTGAAATCCTGCATCCCAAACAATCCAAAAATGACCCCAAATCCTGGATATCAAATGATCCCAAGTCCTTCTGGATCCCAAGGAATGATCCCAAATGATCTCAAATCCAAAATCCTGGATCCCAAATGGTCCCAAATTGGGCTGGATCCCAAGGAATGATCCCAAATGCTCTCAAATCACAGATCCTGGATCCCAAAAACCCCCAGACCCCAAATGCTGCTGTGTACCCCAAATCCAATCCTCAAAGGTCTCCAATCCTGGATTCCTAAACAATCCCAAATCCCAGACCCCAAATCCTGCTGGATGCCCAAAAACAATTCCAAAAACCCAATTCCAAATCAGGGTCCTGGCAGGGTAAATCAGGGCCCTGGGTGGGGTGAATCGACCCTGGGGGGTCAGTGGGGTCCTGGCAGGGCAAATTCTGCCCCTCGGGGTCAATCAGCGCGGCTGCGCTGGGGCGGCTGGAGGGGGTGACGCTGGCACTGGGGACCTTGGTGGCCTCTGTCACAGGGAGGTGACCCCATGGGGGACGCGGGGACAGGGGTTCCCCAACGGCGCTCGGGGACATCGCGGTGGCCTTGGGGACATCGGGGGAGGGGCACGAGGAGGTGGCGCGGAGGGTGGAGGTGGCCCAGGGGGCGCTGGCGGGGTCGGGACAGGATGGGGACACGGGGGTGGCACTGTCAAGGCCGGGGCACGGGGACACCCCGGGGGACCTTGGGGAGACCCCGTGTCCTTCCCTCGGGGACACCGGGGCCGCCCTGACGTCCCCTGTCGCGTTTTGGATCACGACGATGTCCCCGATGCCCCTGAGGTGTCCCCAACAGGACCCCAGTGTGTCCCCAGTGTCCCCAACAGGACATTGAGGGGCATTTGGGCTTTGCTGGGGACATGGCGGGGACATTGAGGTGCCGTTGGGGACACTCAGGGGGACAGGGGGGACCACACGGTGGCCCCGCAGGCGAGGAGGGTGGGCAGGGAAGGTGACGTCACCTTTTCCTGTTTGCTCCGGGCAGCGCCAAATACCCGCGTGTCCCCGACTGTCGCCAGTTCGCCTCCCGGAGTGTCCCCAGAGTGTCCCCAGAGTGCCCCCAGCAGCCATGGAGCCCCGCGAGGTGCGGCAGTCCCGGAGCGGGGTGCCAGGACGGGACAGGGGGGACACGGGGGATGGCAGCAGGGAACAGGGGGTGGCAAAGGGGACAGCAGGGCGTGGGAAGAAGGGAGGAGGGGACAAAAAGGTGGACGGGACCGAGTGTGGCAAAGGGGAGGCGGGGGGTCAGGGGGCGGTGACAGAGGGGACAGTGAAGTGGAGCAGAGGGGACAGCAAGGGAGTGACACAGGATGGCAGAGGGGATCAGGGAGATGGCAGGGGGGACAGTGGGGGGTGGCAGGTGGGATGAGGAGGTGACAAAGGACAGAGGGGACAGCTGAGCCCTCAAGGGAGGGGACAAACAGGATCCCGGGAGGGCACAGGACTCACCCTAGGAAGCCACAAGTGCCACAAGGTCCCTGCCACCTCCCCTGTCCCTTGCCCAGGTGCTGGAGGGTCTGGTGGCTGTGGTGGCCACCCTGGGCGAGCTGGTGGCCACTGTGACAGCACCACGCAGGCGCCTGTGGCCGCTCCTGTACCCAGAGTCCCTGCACGCAGACCTGAGGAAATTCACCTGGACCCTCCAGGACATCCTGGACCACGGTGGTGTCACCTCCCTGCGCCAGCGCGGTGTCACCCCCATGAGCCAGTCCCTGGGTGCCCTCAGGGACACCCCGGGGGCCACCTGGGCTGATGTGACAGCTGCGGCCAGAGCGTGGCAGGAGTTGGTGGATGTGCTCGCGAAGAGGTGGGACCAGCTGGCTGACAAGGCCACGGATGTTATTCTCAACTTGAAGGAGGACAACGAGGACACCGATGACGACAGCGATGAGGACACCGCCGAGGACACCACTGAGGCCACCGCCACTGGCCTGGCCAGGGACCTGTGGGACGAGACCACCAGTTGTGGGACAGCTGGGGACAACCTGGCAGCCACAGCCCAGCAGCCGCCGGGGGCCCTGTCCTCAGCAGCTGAGGCTGGGAAAGAGGTGGGGGCGGCCACCAGCAGGAAACAGAAGAAACAGCAGGTGGAGGTGGCCCTGGGGCAGCTGAGGCGCTTGGTGGAAGCATGTTGCAGAGCCAGGGATTTCCTCCGGGAGCTGTACCACTGGCTCTGCTACATTGAGGCCACCCTAAAGGGGACAAAGGAGGCATCCACCAATGTCCCTGAGGACTTCGTGACTACAGTGGCTGACTCCGAGCTGCTGTGGGAGGCCTGTGCCCGCCTGGCCACAGATCACCTGCTGGGGACACTTGGGGAAATCAACTTACTCCTCTCGAGTCCCTGTGGTGGCTCTGGTGGCCCTGGTGGCCCCCATGGCCGCGCGGTGGCCGAGCGGTGCCAAAGAGCCATCGAGGACATCCCGAGGCTGCTGGGGAGACAGTGATGTCACTACTTTGACATCACTGGGGTGGTGACCCTATTGGGAACATTGCTGGTGTCACTTATCCCCTCTCCCCATCCCCATGTGGGATTTGAGACAATTTATGTGTGCACCGTATAGCCTTCAGGAATAGCAGCATAATAAATGGATATTATATCATAGGCCTTAGCAAAATATTAAAATAGAGACTACACAATTCTAAAATGCTTTTATTTTATAACTCTTATAACTAACTTTTATATTATAACTACAATTATAACTAATTTTTATAACTATTATAATTAACTTTTCTTTTATAACCAACTCAGAGAATGGTGTAAAACAATTCTGTTGTTTCTCACATCTGCGGGCTGGTCATAAGATAACAGTGACAGAAACCAGAGTGCTGGAGAATTTATTAATTTACCAGGGAGTGTGGAACAACAGGACGGCACCATGAGAAAAAATAAAACACATGGACGTGATATACAGGATGTCCTGCAGACAAGTCAGAGGTTAGAACCAAACCAGAGAGTTCCTGGAACAACAAAAACTCACAGGAACGTTTGAATGATGTCCAGACTCATGAATATGTTTGTGCCCCAGGAATGGAGAGGTGCATACAGAACATTGTTCTAAAACACCCCAGCCCTGGATATTGTTCCTTTCTTATCCCTGATTAAACTTGTAACAATTTCAAAGAGTGAGCTTTGTTTATCACACCCGGCTGTGATTTGGGGCCCGGGGGGGTCCCGGGCAGCCCCCGCCACCCCCGATCATGGCCCCGCTGCTGAGCACTGACCCTGCCCCGGAGGGCAATGGGACCCCCCAAAATCCACACCCACACCCCCTTCAGTGGAGCTGGAGCCTGGAGAGGCTCCTGGAACAGAGGCTGGACAGAGTGAAAGGAACAAAACAGGGATTTACTGAAAGGGTTCAAAGGATTCACCTGGGGCAGCACAAGAGCCCAGCCAGGGCTGCACCCGGGATGGACCCAGGATGGACCCAGGATGGATCCTGGTCACGAGTTTCACCCTTTTATAAGTTTTGGTCCATTTCCATACTGGGGTCAATTGCCAATTACACTCCAGGTGATGCAGTCCCACCCTCCCAGATCACTCTCCTCAATCCGCTGCTGTTTGCACTTTTTGGGCCCGAAGCTGCAGCAGTGCCCTTGGCTCTGGGGCTGGAGAAGGAATTGCTTTGTCTGACTGAGCTGTGAGGAGAACTTGCTCACCCTTTGTATGAAATTCAGAGTCACACACCAGTTCAGTGCAGAATCTGGACAATATAAAAGCTCAGACTGAAGGCATCATTTCCTTCCTTTAGAGGCTTGACAAGGCATTTACTTTGTTGAGTCTTTATTCTGAATATCTACTGATAATAGTATTTAATAACAGATAAGTAACCAATACCAGGTATTTAATAACAGATAAGTAACTAATAATAGATATTTAATAACAGATAAGTATCTGACAACAGTAAATAAGTAGCAATAATAAATATCTAACAACAGTAAATAACTAATAATAGTAAACAAGTAATGATAGTAAATGTCTAACAACAGATAAATATCTAATAACAGTAAATATCTAACACTAAATAGCTAATAAATGATAAATATCTAGCAATAGCAAATAAATACTGTTATTAAAGATTAATAATAACAATAACAAACAAGAATAAACATCTAACAGTAATAATGCCTTGCACAGTTGGCTATCATGCAAAGAAGAATAATGATAATCATGAACAGTTCTTTAGGCACAGAAGAGGAATCATTTCAAGTGTGTTTTCGTCTCCATCACTGCAGGTGTGTCCAGCCCTATGGGCCTGAGTAGCACCATGTAATTCTGGAGCTTCTGCAAGGTGGAACCTAAAGCCATCTCTGTAAAGTTTCCCCTTCATGTGAATTTCACCTGGAATATCTGGGATCTGATATCTGAGATTCTCAGAGTCTCTCAGAATATTCTTCTCAGTAATATGGTAATATTCTGAATATCTATTCTATTATTCTATTACTCTCAGTAATATTCTAATATACTGAATATACTGAGAGAATATACTGAGGTGAATGGCTCCACAATATATTGAGAATATATATATATAATATATTACTTCAGTAACACAACATATCTGAATATATTCTATATTCAGAATATACTCAGAGATATATTCCAGGTGAGTGAAAAGCACTCACCTGTCCAAAGAGTTGACAATGTTGGGGTTCTTCTTGTCCCTCAGGACCAGGGTCTCATTCACAGCTCGTTCCCAGTTCTGCCCTCTGAGACTCATTTTCTTTATGGCCACCTGAAGGGACATTGCAGACCTTTAACTGGAGGAGTCTGTGGCAGGAGGCCACAGCAAACACGGGGCGAGTCTTTTTGGAGCGACGGAGCCGGGCTGTGCCAAACTGCCCTGGGATGGGACACCAGAGCTCAGCAAGTGCCATTCCCACAGCCCATGGCTCTGCTCGCTGGGGGCTGCTGACAGGACACATGGCCAGAGACATTTGGCCTTGGGAGCTCTGCAGAAATGGTCCTTCAGCCTCAAAGCTCTAACAACATTCTCTGCACCTACACTCTTCTCAAATGGCCCTAGTTTACCACCACTCTTATAATGATGACGGTGATGCTCATTATTATTCAGACCCATTTTGCAAGCAGGAGGTAATTCTGGTCCTGTGAAAACTGAGCAAAATAGCTGGGAACCCTTTAGCAATTCTATGGGGTTTGGTCATGATTTCAAATGCAGCTGCTCTGTTTGGGATTGCACAACAAAGCAAACACACACATCCACTGCTCAGATGATCCTTGTCACAGGCTGTCACTGACACCAGACCCAAACACAACTGCAGGGTTTAGGAGAGAGCTTTGCTCTGGACATCCATCTTCTCATTGCTCTCCCTCTCTCTCTGTGAACAGCTGCAGTAGGACTAAAGCCCCAAACTAAGATCCCAAGCAGGATCTCTCCTTAATTAGGACTTGAGGTACCCTTTGAAGATAAAACTCAGCATGGAAAAACTGCTAAACAGTGCTCCTGTCCAAGGCTGGGATGGAGATAAATTGGGCCTCAGTCTCCACCAGCTGATGCATTCACGGTTTTAGATGTGCAGACCAAGGCAGCGTGTCCTGCTCTGACAGACACCGCTGCCCTCCTTGCATTCCTTTGGGCACTCCAGAAGCTCCAAGTCTGTCCCAGCTGTGCTCTGCAGGCTGACCCTGCTCTGCCTTCAGAGGAGCAGCCTGTGCAGGAAAGCTCTGCTGGGCCCCCAAAGCTCCAGCCACAGCTCCCAGCAGAGGGGAAAGCCCTCGAGAGCTGCCGGACGTGCCGGGCGTGTTGACACTGACCTCTCCTGCAGTGGCCCTGTCGAGTCCTTTGTAAACGGCCCCGAAAGCCCTGGAGACAAAAGAGCAGAGAAGAAAGAAGCAGTGCTTTAGTCGGGCTGTGCACAGGGCAGGGACTCGCCTCCCTTTCCCTGAACTCGGGCATTTCTCGGAAACCTCGGGGATGCTGGAAAGAGTCCAAAGCCTCTCTGTCACTTCCCTCCTCACCCTGGGCAGGGAACAGAACACAAAGAAACGCTCGAGGGTCTGGATAAGGGTGGGGAATTGGTCACAGGCACAACACACTTGACTTGGGGAAAGAAATTAAATTTATTATCCAAGAAATCAGAGCAAGAAAATCAGAAGGAAAATAATTCCTATGAAAACACCTTCCTCCCACCTCTCCCTCCTTCCCGGGCTGAACTTTATCCTCCATTCCCTCCCCTCCCCACCCAGGGGCACAGGGGATGGAGGTCACACTCAGGTCGTGTCACTGCTTCCCCCTCGAAGACAGGAATCCTTGTCCTGCTCCAGCCTGGGGCCCCTCTCACAGGACACATTCCCTCAGGAACAGGCTGCTCCAGCGGGATCCCCACGGGCCCACAACTCCGCCAGGAGCCGCTTCCACGGCCCTGCAGGGGCTTCCCACGGGCTCGGGGCCTCTCCCCGGCACCCCCTGCTCCCGTCTGGGCTCCTGCCGGGGCTGCAGTGGGTCCTGCTCCATCCCGGCCTCAGCCACAGCTCCCCGCGCCCTCAGGCCCCGCTCCCCCCGAGCTCCCGGCGGTTCGGGGCAGCAGCGGTTCCTTGGCCTCCTGCCCGGGCCGGGCCCAGCGCCGGGGCCGCTCCTCGGCCGAGGTTTCCGAGCGGTGCCGAGTGCAGGGAAAGGGAGGCGGCTCCGTGCCGTGTGCACAGCCCGCCCCGCGCCCGCCGCTATTGGCTGCTTCTGCCGTCAGTGCGGGATCTCGCGCGCTGATTGGGCGGAGCGGGGCCAAGCCCCGCCCCGGGACCCCCCTGACCCGCCATTCCCGGGCACGGGGACCACCTGAATCTTCGTTTTGCAGGAACCGGGACCACCTTCCCGATATCCAGGACCCCCTGAACCCCCATGTTCAGGATCGGAACCCTCTGAACCCAAATTCCCGGGAACCGGGACCCCCCTGTACCCCCTTGTCCAGCACCAATGCCCCCCACCCCCTTTCCCGGCCCTCCTCCTCTGGCAGACCCCAACCCCCGCTTTTCCTTGACTCCGTGACTCCCCTGTACCCCTTTATCCCGCACCGATGTCCCCAGACGAATTCCCCGGAACTCCCGTTCCCCTCCCTCGGTCTCTTTCGCTTCCGCGTCCCAACCTGCGAGACCGGGATCTGCCCGGCAACCGGTGACGTCACTCAAACTTCGGGCGGCAATTGGTGAACGTGAAATAGCGGCGCCAATGGCGGGGCGGGAGACGGCTCTGGGGGCGGGGCCGCAGCGGAGCAGCGCGATGGCTCCAGCGCTGGGTCTGGGGGCGCTCTTGGGGCTCCTGGGGCTTCTGGGGGACCCTGGGGGCGCCACGAGAGGTGAGTGGGACCCCCCGAAACCGGGACCACCCTTAACTGCAATTCCCGGGCACCGGGACACCTCTTATCTTCCATTCCCGGGCACAGGAACCCCCCCATAGCCCCCATTTTGGGTTCTGTGACCCCCCTCCATCCCCTTCCCCAGCACCGGGACCCCCCTGTACCCCCTTATCCGGGGCTGGGACCCCCTGCACCCCCGTCAGTGCCCTGGGACCCCCCTGCACCCCCTTTTCGGGCATCCCGCTTTTCCCAGACCCCAGACCCGCCCTTTTCCTTGACCTTTGCACCCCCCAGATCCCCCAACTTTCCGTGTCCCCCCGTTTTCCGCTCCCGCCGCTTCCCAAACGGGGTCCCGGAGGGTCCCGGGCGTTCCAGGGGTCTCGGGGGGGTCTCGGGGATCCAATGGGATCCAGATGAATTCCCTGGAATTCCCCCTTTGCCCCGTCCCCTCCCCCAGCGCGTTCCCTCGGTCTCTTTCTCTTTCCCGTTGCCCAGGCTGCGCCTCCGGGATCCGCCGCCTCTCCCAGCCCCAGACCCCCCTTTCCCTGACCCAGGGACCCCCTGGACCCCCATTCCCGCCTTTCCCAGCTCCCAGACCCCACTGCCCTCAACACCGGGGACGCCCGGACCCCCCTTTTGTGGGCACAGGGACCCCCTGGATCCCCCATCCCGCCTCTCCCAGTCCCTTCCTTGAACCTTGGACCCTTCCCGGCTCTCCCGGTTCCCCTTCCTGACCCTTGGACGCCCCCAGACCCCCAATCTCTGCATCCCCCCAGTTCTGCACCCTGTGCATGGGGGTCCCAGGGGGTACAGGAGGGTCCCTGGGGGGCTGTGGAGGATCCCAGGGGGGATTCTGGGCACTGGGACCCCCCTGAATTTCCATCCCTGGACACAGGGACCGCCCTTCACTCCCTCACTCTGCACCAATCCCCCCCTGCACCCCCTTTCCCATCCATCCCACCTTCCCCAATCTCCATAACCCCCTTTTCCTTGACTCTGAGACCCCCCTGGACCCCCATTCCTGCTTTTCTCAGCCCTGTCCTCTTCCCTTTTTTCTGCATCAAGGACCCCCAAGCCTCCTATTCCCAGGTCTCCCCACCTTTTGACCCTTCTTTCCTTGGCACTGGGGCCCCCTGGACCCCCTTTCCTGGCACTGGGGATCCCCTGGAACCCCCATCCCACCTCTCCCAGTCCCTGCACTTCCCCCATTCCATAACCCTGGAACCCCCTGAGCCCCCATTCCTGGACACCGGGACCCCCCTGCACACCCTTTGCTGTCCATCCCACCTCTCCCAGCCCTGCAAACCCTTTCCTTGGCCCTGGGATCCCCAAACCCCTTCCCAGCTCTCCCAGTTTCCCCTTTAATTGATCCCTGACCCCTCAACCCCCCCAAATCTCCGTGTCCCCCCAGTTCTCCACTCCCTGCGTTACCTGGCTGTGGCAGTGTCAGAGCCCAGCCCGGGGGTCCCCCAGTACATGGAAATGGGGTTTGTGGATGGGATCCCCATCACACGCTACGACAGCGAGCGGGGCCGGGAGGAGCCGCTGACACAGTGGATGAAGGACGGAGCTGAGCCGGGATATTGGGATCTACAGACCCAGATCAGTGAGAGGAACCAGCACGTGGCTGCCTGGAACCTGGAGATAGCACGGGACCGGTACAACCAGAGCGGGGGTAAGTGGGGGGAACTGTGGGGCTGGAATGGGATATGTGGGGCCGGGCTGGGATCCCTGGGGTTCCATCCCATGGGGTTGGGATATGCATCCATGGGGGTCCAAGGGGCTGGGATAAGGCTCTGTGGGTCTCCATCAGACTCTGGGTCTCCATAGGGCTGGAATGGGGCTCTGTGGGGCTGGGACACAATTCCATGGGTCTCTGTGGGTACAATCCCCCCAGGTCTCCACACTGTACAGCGGCTTTATGGCTGTGACATCTTGTCTGATGGGAGTGTCCGTGGATCGTACCGGGATGGCTACAACGGGCGGGATTTCATCTCCTTTGATCTGGGATATGGGAGATTCGTGGCGGCTGACGGCGCTGCTGAGATCACCAGGAGGCTCTGGGAACATGAAGGGACCATGGCTGAAAGGTGGACAAATAATGTGAAGCACGAGTGCCCTGAATGGCTCTGGAAATATGTCAGAGACGGGCAGAAGGAGCTGGAGCGCAAAGGTGGGTGGGAATTTGGGATTTGGGAATGAAGGATTGGAGAACACAGTAATTCCTGTCAGAATTCCATGGCAGGTCTCGCCCCCATCCCATTCCAGTGGGAATTCCATAGGTAGATGTAACTATCATCCCATCTAGTGGGAATTCCATGGGCAGATCTCACCCCCATCCCATTCCCATGGAATTCCATGGATGCATCTCACCGTTATCCCATTCCAGAGCCCCCTGATGTCCATGTGTCCGGAAAAGAGGAACACGGGACGCTGATCTTGTCCTGCCACGCCTACGGATTCTACCCCAGGACCATCGCAGTCAACTGGCTGAAGGGGGATGAAATGTGGGATCAGGAGACGGAGTGGGGCGGGATCGTTCCCAACAGCGACGGCACCTTCCACACCTGGGCCAGGATCGAGGCGCTGCCGGAGGAGCGGGAGCAGTACCGGTGCCGGGTGGAGCATCCCGGAATGCTGGAGCCCGGGATCTTCGCTTGGGGTGAGGCTGGCAATGTGGGAATTGGGAATTCCCAGATGGGGATCCCCCTTCCCCTCCTCACCATCCCGCATTTCCCAGAGCCGACATCTGGCGGGAATCTCACCGTGGTGGTCGCTGTGTCCGTCATCACTGCCATCCTCATCCTCACTGTCCTCATTGGATTCATTGTCTGGAAGCTCCAATCCGGTAACACACGGGATGGGGGTCGGGAAGGGGCACGGATCCACCCGGCACCGTTCCAGGAATCCTGTGCCACTGACGCTGATCCCACTGTTTTTCCACAGGGAGGAGGGACAGGGATGGATACAACATGGCAGCCGGTGAGTCCCAGTGGTGGATCCAGCTCTGGATCCCCTCTGTGCAGATCCCAGGGTGGATCCTGGGGTTAATCCTGGTGTGTGATCTGTGCTGGAATCTCATGGATCTTCTCTTTCTGCAGGAAGAGATGTGGGAGCCAACGGCTCGACCTCAGGTGTGGAGTGGGATCAGGGTGGGATTCCAGAGGGGGATCAGGGCAGGATGGACAGACTGGGATCAGGGAGGGATTGTGGATCAGAGCAGGGGTCCAGAGCAGGATCAGATGGAATTGGAGAGTGGGATCAGGGCTGGAGTCTGGAGCAGGATCATGTGGGATGGATGGAGTAGGACTGGGGCAGGAGGACTGGGGCAGAATCAGGTGGGATTCTGGATCAGGGCAGGATTCCAGTGCATGATTAGTTGGGATGGATGGAGCAGGACTGAGGCAGGATTGGGATGGGATCAGGTGGGATTCTGGAGCAGCTCCCGCTCTCCATGGGCTCCAGCCAGGTCCATCCTGTGGGATGGGGACAGGGACAGGATGACACCGTGACCCTCTCTCATCCCAGCAGGAATCACTGCCTGAGCGATCCACAGAGCTGGATCCAGCCCCTTCCTCTTCCCAGGAAAGCCAAGAGCTGCCGGCAGAGCTGATCCTGCTGCTCCCACCCACCCCACAGCTCTTGCTAACGGATCATTTTACCATTTTCCAATGTTTTAAAGCCAAGATATTCCCAATGCTTTAGTGCTGGTGTGAAATTACCCCTCTTTGGGCAATGAATCCGGGTTCCCTCTTCCAGTGTCCTGCAGCTCCTCTCTAGGAGCCAGGAATGGGAATGGGGACAATGGGGACAGGGATGGGGACAGTGGGAGCAGGGATGGGTGTTGGAAACCAGATAGAAATGTCCCAGGACCCCATGCATGCAGGCTTCGAGGCAGAAAGGAATGCAGGGGTGTAGGAATGCACCCCCACACACGAGCAGGTGTTTCTATATAATGAAAAGAGTGTTGGTTTACCTTTGAACATATAAGGAAGTTAAACTAGAATTTCCCATGCTCTTCTCATTGTAATTGGCCCAGAGCCAGCACAGGGGCACTGGTTGGGCTGTGGAAATGTTTCTCAGAACCTGTAGCTGCTTCTATTGGCAGCAGGCCAGGTTGTCCCTCCTAAAACGTTGAGTGTTTACGAAGGTGCACAAAGGAGCTCAGGTGCTTTTTAAGGTGTCTTAGCACAGTGTCAGAGGCTTCTCTAACACCTGTGCTCGGCTTTTTCTTTTGTTCCTGTATTGTTTGTTATTTTGTTTTTTATTAAAACTTTTGCTTTAAGATACACACTCTTCTTGCCAAGACCCCTCTGGCAAATATCATGAAGCCACTCTGGGAGGTTACAGGCCAACCCTCAGGTTTGATACATCTTCAGGGGGCTCATTGCACCCTGGCCACATGTAAGAATGTGTCACAGGGGTTGGTTTGAAACCCCGGGAGAAACTGAGATGCATAAAGCCGCACAGACATGGAGTGGGAATGTAAGTTTTAGTTTTAGGTGAGTAAAAATGTGCCTTAGAGTGCCTTAAGCAAATAAGAGACTGTTGTAGTTGATAGAAAAGCCCTAAAGGCCAGTTTAAAGTTCAGTAGCATTACCTTGCACAAAGTTAACTGAGTCCTAGACATAACCTTGTGAAAAACGAGTTCTACTCGTTTTTAAAAATTTATAAGTTTAATAAAAAAATAAAATAGACAATTAGGAGACAAAAAATATCTCTGCCGAGGGTGCCTGGCAAAAAGTCAGCCAGTAGCACCCTTCACTGTTTGGGATTTCTATCTTTAAGGATCGTTGTTATGAATATTCAATAGATGTTAATCAAACATTCTTTTTGATCTGTTTTAAGTATCCCAAATCATTTTATCAAATAGATTTATTTCTGGGTGGCTCTACTCTGTCTGGTAACCTGGGTATAAATTTTCTCTTGAGGTCTTTTGGTTCTTTTCATTTGGATAAGAAAACAGAAAGTTAACAGGTTTATTTATGAAGGGTCACAAGGTGACCCCCTCTCTCATAACTTCTGGCTTGGTTTAGACATCACAAAGAAGAGATAAAAACCCTAGTCTTTAACTGTTAACCCTCTGGTATAATCAGAAAATATACTTTCATTACCTCTCTAAACCCTATTAATAAAACATAATACAGTACAATTATTTGTATAGTAGTCATGTTAATATTTGCAAAAAGGCAACTATATAATATGCATTTATAACAATTCCCTCTCTTGCTTTTATAATTCATTTGGCTTGAGCCATATTCCTTGTTTTCTAGCTTCTATTATTTGTTAATTTTTTTTTCACAGATCAATTTTGCTTCTTCAAAGGGGTTTTTTTATATTATTTTGTTTCTTTAACACCATGATCTTTTGTGCTGTTTCAGATGTAGTCAATTTTGGGTCTGTGGGCATTTTTACTACTTGCAGGCCTTGAACTACGTTTGTGATCAGCCGAATAAAACAAGGGATTAAACAAGGAAGAAATACCAGTCTAGCAGTAGCACATAGGAGAAAAAACCCTAGTTTTTCCACCATTCTAC
This sequence comes from Zosterops lateralis, assembly GCF_965231275.1. Classification (NCBI taxonomy): domain Eukaryota; kingdom Metazoa; phylum Chordata; class Aves; order Passeriformes; family Zosteropidae; genus Zosterops; species Zosterops lateralis. The sequence continues at coordinate 41,697 of NW_028154567.1, forward strand.
TTCCAGTAAGTTATCCTACCAGCTGCTTTTTACCATTGATTCCCACTTTTGGACCAGTACATGAGCTACTTTTCTGATATCATTGACTAGATCCAGAACAGCATCTCCATTGTCATCTATTTTCAAACAATCTGAGGTATTAAATTTTCTACAAACACCCCTTTCTTCATCTAGTAAATAATTTAAAGCTAACTTGTTTTGATATACTGCAGCCCTGGTTTGCTGTTGTTGACTTGATATTAATTCCAACGCCAGAACAGTTTTGTTTGTTATTATTTCTACAACAGCCTGGAGTCTTATGATGCGGTTCAGCACATAAATTGGGGTCTGATGTCCCCAGCTCCCATCCTGTGCCCAGGTGTCTGGCCCATATGTTTCCAGTATGTGTTCAGGGGGCCATTCATCATCCCCCCATTTCTGGAATCCTCCAATTACATCCCTTTTATTTCTTTTTAAGTCCTCATAAACTGGTATCCCTAATTGATCTCCCTTTGGTCCTGGTAAAAGAAAGAATCCTGGTTGTATAATTCCCAAAGTGCAGCTCCCTTTCCACCTAGAGGGGAGTCTTGGGTGTGCTCTCTTTCCACATATCCAAAATAAGCCATCTGGTGCCTTCCAATAATCTTTTTCCTGTTGATTTATATTCTCCCAAAATTTGGATATTTTTGGGATCCCAAAATAGGGATTTTTTTTCCTGTGTCATTACATTGAAAAAGTCCATCTACTTTATTATATTCACAATTTCCCTTTTTTGTTTTCTTTTGAGTCCAATACCAAGTTGGTTTCTCTGGTATCCACCAAGTAAAGGTTCCATTGCTTACCTTATATCTTTTACAGGGAGTGTTTCCTACTTCATTAAGAAAGTTTTTTCCAGTGCGCCAGAGACATTCTTCACCTATTACTGTTGAGCTTAGAATCCACCCTTCCGGTCGGTTTTCCCCTTTTGTATTTGTCTGGTTCCACTTAAGGAGTTCAACCGGGCCTGAGCTCCTGCCTTTCCATGGCCATTCCTCTGACATCAAAGCTCCTCCACAGACCCAGCAGTCGGTTATGTTAAGTTCCTTGCTTATTCTTTCCCCTAGTTCCACAAATAGATTTTTCCCCAGTCTCAAGGTATCCATTTCTTTTTCTAATTGCTGGTCCAGTTTTGTATACAAATTCTGGAGTGAGATTTGTACCGGTTTTGATTGCTGTGCTGGCTTTGTCTTTTTGTTTACCAGTTGCTCTTTTACTAAATCTTGGGCTTTACTCCCAACAGCATATGTAAAACAAATCCATCTTTCTCCTTTTGGACATTTATTTCCCAACCTGTCACCACTTGTTCCCAAGTTTTCCACAATCCAATATTTTTTCCCATTATGAGTACAACTATCTAATTTGGATGGGTTATAGCAGTGACTGTCGATATGGGAATGTGTAATAAGGAAGGAACCTCGGTGTCTTTCCATGTATAACTTTCGATAGCAGCTGTGGCATGGCTTTGCCGATATCCCATAAGGGAAAAGACAAAGAATGAGTGACAGAAGAAGGAATGACAGAGGTCTGGTATGGCTTATACCATATTTATATATATATATATATATATACCATATACCATGAGTATTTTCAGAGTGAAGTGGACAGGTACTGCCGGCACAACTACAAGACTGATGCCCCGTTCACTGTGGAGCGCAGAGGTGAGCGTGGGGCAGAGCGTGTCCCCTCGGGCCCTGCCCTGGCAGTGACCCTGGAGCCCCTCAAACCCTCCCTGGGAATCACCCCAGAACCCTCAGCCCTCCTTGGGCCCATCCCCGGGGCCTCCTGTCCCTCACCGGGACCCCCGAGATTATCCCAGTCCATCTCAGTCCGTCCAAGTCCATGCCCAGACTCCTCCAGTCCATTCCCAGTCCATCCTACCTTATCCCAGTCCCTCCTAGTCCATTCCCAGTCCGTTCCCAGTCACTCCCAGTCAATTCCCAGCCCCTCCCAAGCCCACACCGCCCCTCCCCTCTCTCTCCCAGCGGCCCCCAGCTGATCCCAGTGTGTCCCCGCTCTCTCCCAGTGCCCCCCAGCGTTTCCATCTCGCTGCTGCCCTCCAGCTCCCAGGCCGGCAGTGCCAGAGGCCTGCTGTGCTCCGTGATGGATTTCTACCCCGCCCACATCCAGCTGAGGTGGTTCGAGGGCCAGCAGGAGCTGTCGGGCCAGGTGGTGGCCACCGACGTGGTCCCCAACGGGGACTGGAGCCACCAGCTGCTGGTGCTGCTGGAAAGGCCGCCCCGGCGCGGGCTGAGCTACACGTGCCAGGTGGAGCACGTCAGCCTGGAGCAGCCCCTGAGGCGCCACTGGGGTACGGGGGAGCCACTGGCCGGGCTGGCAGAGGCACTGGCGTGTGCTGGGAGCGAGTGGGAGGGAACTGGAGAGGTCCTGGTTGAACCTGGGAGAGGGGCTGGGGGCTGTGGAAGGGCTGAGCAGGAGTCGGGAGGATGCTGGGGAGGGGGGTGTGGGGTCCCAGGGGTGCTGGCGGGCGCCGGGAGGGAGTTTGGGGGCGGCGGGTGGAAGTGGGAGGGATTGGAGTGAGGCTGGAGGGGCTGGGAGGAGCTGGGGGAGGGGCAAGCGGGGCTGGGGCTGAGGTGGGTTGTGCTGGGAAGAGACTGGGAGGGGTGTGGGGGAGCGGTGGAGGGGCTGGGAAGGGACTGGGAGAGGGTTTGGGGGGGTCGTGGGGTGGTGGGGGGCAAGTGGGAGGGGGCTGTGGGCTGGTGAGAGGGGCCAGGAGGGGCTTTGGTGGGCGGTGGGGAAGGCAGGCAGGGATTGGGAGGTTTCGAGGGCTCCTGGGTGTGCTGGGGGACACTGAGAGGAAGTTTGGAGGGGCTCGGGGTGCAGGTGAGAGGTTTTGGGGGGTCCTGACCCCTCTGGACCTCCCAGAGATGCCGCCGGACGCCGCCCGCAGCAAGATGCTGACGGGGATCGGGGGCTTGGTGTTGGGCTCGGTGTTCCTGGCGCTGGGGCTGGGCCTCTGCGTGTGCAAGAAGGTCAGGGGGGGTCCCGGGGGTCGTGTCCCCCCTCCCCCAGAGCGTGTGTGCCCCCCCGGGGCCCCCCAGCCCGGTGTCACCCCCTTTTCTCTGCCCACAGAGCTCCTGAGCCGCCGGCGGCCGCAGCCCCTCCCCGTGGCCTCGGGCCCGGCCGGGACCCCCCGCTCCGTCCCCGAGATGATTTTGGGGGCCTCGTGTGTCCCCCCTGCCCGTGCCCAGAGCTGTCCCTGTGTCCCCGCCCAGCTGCTCCCAGTGTTCCCAATAAAGCTTTGAAGTTTGCCCTGGTCTCGGGGAGCAGCTGGAGCAGCTGCCCCAGAACCTCCCCCAGGGTCTCCCAGCGCAGCCAGAGCCGCTGGGCCTGGGGTCCCCAAAGCCCTCAGCAAGCCCCATGTCCTTCCCAGGAACCCTCAGCTCCCTCAAACCCAGCATCCCCCACAGCCCCTAAAAGTTCCCCCCATGGCACTGGCCATGGCCATGTCCCCACATGTCACTGGCCGTGTCCCACCCTGTCCTCACCCATGGCTGTCTCTCCACAATGTTTCCATCCCTGTCATTGTCCCCCACGTCCTCATCTGTACCCGTGTTCCCCCCGTGTCCCCATGAAT